>NC_082383.1:11326677-11339177 GCF_031168955.1 Gadus macrocephalus | reverse complement strand
TGTAGTCTATACATGAGAGGGGGGCCCCTGCATTTCGCTGTTGTCTCTGTTTTCTTCTCTCAGTGGTCTGCTCTGCCCTGTAGGTGTGCCCCACCCTGGTGGCTGGCTGAGCACCATGTGAGACGGTTGGCAGCCAGGCTTTCAGGGGATGTTTGCTGGATGCCACAGCGCTTCAGGAGGTTGTTGAGGTGGTCCTTGTATCGTTTTCGCTGTCCCCCAGCAGAAGTTTGCCATAATGAAGAAGTTTGCCATAGAGGATCTGATGGGGGAGATACTGGGTGGGCATGCAGATTTCACAGCCCACCCAACACAGGTGTCTTTGGGCAAGGAGCACCATGATGAAATGAGGGACCTTGTCCTCCCAGGACAAGCCCAGAATCTTTTGCAGGCAGCGGATGTGAAATGCCTCAAGCGTTCTTATGTGCCTTTTGTATGGTGTCCAGGCTTCCGAGCTTTATAGCAGTGTGGACAGACAGACTGCGTCAATGGTGAAGATACGCACTTCTGGTTGGTGGGATGATTGTCGCACAATGATATGGGTTTTGGGTGTGTTGACTTTGAGTCCAAGGGCATTGTATATGGAGGTAAACACATTTAGTGGTTGTTGCAGAGCTTCTGGTGTGTGAGCAAGTAGCGCTCATTCGTCAGCAAACTGGAGCTCCAGTATCTGTTGTGTGCTGATTTTGGTGGTGGCCTATTGGCTCCAGATATTGAACAGATTTCCGTCCAGTTGGAACTGGAAGTGAACGCCATCTGTGGTTTCCAGGGCTTTGTTTGATAGGAGAGTGACTGCTGACAGGAACATGTTGAATATGATAGGGACTAAGACACATCCTTGCCTGACCCTTACTTCCACATTAAAAGAGGATTTCTGGCCTCCGATGCAAAGACAGGCTTCATTCCATCGTGGAGTTGAATGATGAGGAACTTTGGTGGAACCCCCATCTCTCCCAGTATGCACCATAGGAGTTTCCTGTTTACTACATGAACAGGTCGATGAAGGCTACGTACAGATCTTTGTGATGTTCTCGGCATTTCTTGTACTTCCCTAACTACAAAGATCATGTCTTTTGTACTGCAGTCTCTCCTAAAACCACACTGTGATTCTGGTAGGACGTCTTCTGAAATATGAGACACTAGGCGGAAGAGCATGACTCGCACTTACACTTTGCCAGGAAAAGAGAGTAGGGATTTTCCAGCTTTGTCACCCTTTCTCTTATAGATGGTAACTATGTCTGCATCCTTACACTCCTGGGGGATGGTTTCCGAGGACCGGATGGCATTTATTATATGGTGTAGTTGATGGGTGAGGAGGTATCCACCATGTTTAAATACTTCAGCAGGGATTCCCTCGGAGCCAGCACATTTTATTTATTTTTTTAAAGGCATTCGATGGCTTTGTGAACCTCAGTGAAGCTGGGCGGGGAATCCAAATGGTGGACAAGGGAGATGTTTAGGAAATCTGTGAGTATGTCTTGGTTGGAAGAGTTTTCGGCGTTGAGGAGAGTATTAAAATGCTCATTCCATCTGTCCAGGATCTGTTGTGTGTCCTTGTGTAGGGTGAATCCATCAGCGGATCTTACTGGCGTTGTGCTTTTCCTGTGCGGGCCATAGATGGATTTGATGTCATCATAGAATCCATGAGATTTGTTTGTTTCAGCGTAAAGTTAGATCTTGCTGGCTTTCCTGGTCCACCAGTCATTATCCATGACTCTGAGGGTGCGCTGGACTTCGGCTCTGATGGAGACGTAGTGACTCCTTGCTCTAGAGGATTGCGGGTTAGCTAGGAGAGCGGCATGCGCTTTGAGTTTTGATTGGAGGAGGTTGTGAATATCCGGTGCAGTGTTGTCAAACCAGTCTTGGTGTTTACACTGACTGAACCCCATTGATGACTCTGCTGCCTGATGAACGGCAGCCAGAGTTAGGCAGACTGAATGACAGAGATCGACGGAGATCATCGGTGTTGTTCATGTGTGCAAGTGTGTTCATGGTAAGTTGGCAACTGTCACGAGACATACATTGCTTGAATAACAATTAAAAGAACATCCCCATCAATCCTCAAAAGTCGATAAGCATGACTTAATTCATGACTACCATGTCCAGTTTTGCTGTTGTTACGTGTTAGCTGAGAGTGAAAAGGATTTAAAGGAACTAGAAATAACCAATGTTAGGGAATTCTGTTTGTTTTGTTGCGCGTTTCTGGATTTTTTTTTATAGATATATATATCGGCCGGTATATCGGCATATCGGATTTTTTAATCACAAAATATTCGTATCGTATCGGCCTTAAAAATCCTATATCGGTCGGGCCCTAGCAGGAATCTCCAGGCGGCGTGGATGACAGGGTCTGATGGAGTTTCAGGTATTGCAGATAGGTTTGTTGCAAGCTGGGCCCCTAAACTGATCTACACAATGCTTGGATTTTAGTGTGACACAGTTAAGCCTTTCTTTGCAGGCGTTTTCTTAAACTGGGGATGGATATTCATCTTAAGTTTGGTGCTGGAGGCTGCGGACATTCCAAGTGGCAATTTTGAAGGGGATTTTGGTTTTCTTTCTTAGATTTTTTCAACCTCGTTAAGGGATGGCCCGGAAGTTGCGGTAATCTGCCCGGTCGAGAGGAACAGACCATTTTCAGGCCACCTTTTCTATAGCTGCTCAGCCGCGTAGGGAGCTGGGGAGGCACGCTGTTCACTCCTGTGCCTCAGCAACCATCTATCTCATGCCACCTACGTGCAGGGTTGAGCTAGATACTGCCAGTCCCATCCTTGACCTGTATCCACTGCCCTTCCCCACCGCCAATGGACTTTTACAGGGGTTGGCCGAGTGAAGAGGGGTTTGGGGGGAAAATGCCTGTGCGTTGAATTGATTAAGTGATGGTAGGGGTGCGCAGTCCGTATCCTCACTTTCTATCTTTGGCCCTAACTGACATCCTTCAGTGGCATGAAAAGCTCAAGACGACCTTCGTCCAACAGGGGTTGCAAAGGACTGCAAGAACACCGGTCCGTTGGTGTCTGCCTGACGTGGGTCTTCTCCACCGAGGGGTTTACTCCCACAGCCATAAAACAAAAGGTTTACCCAGTAGGCACTGGGGCAGTGGATGGCGGTAGTCAGGGCGTGTCCACACCAGGTGGGCCTAGGCTATCTATCTCTGGGGCCCACTCAGTTCACTTTGGGTCCATGTCATTTCTCCGACGCTCCATTGTTCCGACCTCTCGGCCGTATGCAGACTTCTCCGGTGGCAGCGGAGCAGCTCCTCTGGCAGGAGTCTGCATATGGCAACAATCCCATTCTCCTCCATGTCGCGGTTCAATCTGGACTCAAAGCCAAAGTTCCTTTCCCCAGATTCCTTCTCCACCATGGCCGGGATAACCCCCACTACGAGTCTTTGCTAAATAAGTACCAGAGAGTGGGAGAACCCGACGCAGACTTTAAGATTGATAAGATCAGAGAATTTTCAGATAATTATACAAATAAATGCATCTTTATTTAACCAAAACAGGATAAAAAAATATAGAATTTATGAAATTTTTGGCGATTTGAACGAATTTCGAATGCACAGCTTTCAACCACAAATAAAAACGACTTAAAGCAACTCAATACGAACAGTTCCTTACATTAATTGACAGTAATGCATTTCACCTATGAAATGCATTTTTTCCGGGCTCTGTTCCGTGCAAAATCCTCCACGATATCATCAAAGTCCAGTGCATTGGTAAGGTCGCTCTCAATTGCCATGAGAGAAAGTGCCTTGAGGCGTTTTTGTGACATTTTCGTCATCAGTTCATTTTTTATCCTGGACAGAAGAGAGAATGACCGGTCCCCTTCGCAATTACTGACGGGCAGAGTCTGAAAAAGCCGTAGTACTACATAGGCCTACACATTTGGAAACATAGATTGCAGTCCACAATCGAGTATAATTCGTAGCAGTCCTTTTGGGGTTGCATCACCTCCAGGCTTGTTAAATGATCTGAACTGAATAAATTCATTGCTTCAACGCTCCACTTAGAGTTCGCCGTTGCTCCATGTTTAAATGACAGTGACTTGTTTGTGACCGGTCTCAAATTCACAAACTGAAATAGTGCCCCCTATTGATCTTTTTATTAATTTATTTACTCAGTAGTAATAGGCCTACTATTGCTTTTTTCGCTTGAATTTTTGTATTTCTCTACTGATTGCTTCGACAATGCAACATTAAAAGTTACTAACGGTGGGGCCCAGGGCCCCACTGTTAGTAACTTGTGGGGCCCTGGACCCCACTGTTAGTAACTTGTGGGGCCCTGGGCCCCACTGTTAGTAACTTGTGGGGCGGCTCAGTCTACTTCAGTTACTAACAGTGGGGCCCCTGGCCCCACTGTTAGTAACTTGTGGGGCGGCTCAGGGGGGCCCAAGGGCCCCACTGTTAGTAACTTGTGGGGCGGCTCAGTTTACTTCAGTTACTAACCGTGGGGCCCTGGGCCCCACGGTTAGTAACTTGTGGGGCCCTGGACCCCACTGTTAGTAACTTGTGGGGCGGCTCAGGGAATTTTTGTATTTCTCTACTGATTGCTTCGACAATGCAACATTAAAAGTTACTAACGGTGGGGCCCAGGGCCCCACTGTTAGTAACTTGTGGGGCCCTGGACCCCACTGTTAGTAACTTGTGGGGCCCTGGGCCCCACTGTTAGTAACTTGTGGGGCCCTGGGCCCCACTGTTAGTAACTTGTGGGGCGGCTCAGTCTACTTCAGTTACTAACAGTGGGGCCCCTGGCTGTTAGTAACTTGTGGGGCGGCTCAGGGGGGCCCAAGGGCCCCACTGTTAGTAACTTGTGGGGCCCTGGACCCCACTTTTAGTAACTTGTGGGGCGGCTCAGGGAATTTTTGTATTTCTCTACTGATTGCTTCGACAATGCAACATTAAAAGTTACTAACGGTGGGGCCCAGGGCCCCACTGTTAGTAACTTGTGGGGCCCTGGACCCCACTGTTAGTAACTTGTGGGGCCCTGGGCCCCACTGTTAGTAACTTGTGGGGCCCTGGGCCCCACTGTTAGTAACTTGTGGGGCCCTGGGCCCCACTGTTAGTAACTTGTGGGGCGGCTCAGTCTACTTCAGTTACTAACAGTGGGGCCCCTGGCCCCACTGTTAGTAACTTGTGGGGCGGCTCAGGGGGGCCCAAGGGCCCCACTGTTAGTAACTTGTGGGGCGGCTCAGGGGGGCCCAAGGGCCCCACTGTTAGTAACTTGTGGGGCGGCTCAGTTTACTTCAGTTACTAACCGTGGGGCCCTGGGCCCCACGGTTAGTAACTTGTGGGGCCCTGGACCCCACTGTTAGTAACTTGTGGGGCGGCTCAGGGGGGCCCAAGGGCCCCACTGTTAGTAACTTGTGGGGCGGCTCAGTTTACTTCAGTTACTAACCGTGGGGCCCTGGGCCCCACGGTTAGTAACTTGTGGGGCCCTGGACCCCACTGTTAGTAACTTGTGGGGCGGCTCAGGGGGGCCCATGGGGCGGCTCAGGGGGGCCCAAGGGCCCCCCTGAGCCCTTGGGCCCCTGGGCATGTGCCCGGTATGCCCGTGCAGTAATCCACCCATGCGGCTCCCAGATCGTAGTCGAGGAGCGCAGGGGAGACGTTCCCTGATGTGCTGATGCTCTCTCGGGGCCGGTTACGTCTTTCACTTTTCCCGGCAGTGGGTCTGCTTACAGGTCGGAATATGGTCGGAATGAAGCGGTCACCGATTCTTCACAGTCTGGGTACTTTATTCGTAGTACCACTAACTTCACAGTACACGTTTGCACGGACACAACCGGACTTGCTCATTACTTCACTCAACTGACGCTACCTACCGCTCGCTGTTCCCACTCGTCCAGGTGTTTTTCCATGATTCAATGGCTCAGGGTTTTCAGGGTTGTCTTAGCTGTAAAACAGACCTTTACATGGGCCTTCTCAGTGCTATGTGTTCCTGGCGTTGCACAACCTGGTGCCGTGTCCCAGTGCTCTGAGGCTGTTTGCCTGTGCTTCCAGTGGAAGGATATGGGCACAGACATGCTCTTTGGCTCTCACCGTTGACGTACTCGGCTGGCTCCCATTTCCTGAATCATTCGCTGAACCTCTGACACAGACTGAACTGCATGCACACACTTGCACCCAAACAAACAAAGGCGCGCACATGCCCCCACACACACACACACAAGCTCAAACACTTGCTCACATACACAATCACTTTGAGTGAAGGACTGCTTTGCTATAACACAACCCTTAAGTATCCCCCTGCACGATCACACAGGAGGGAGTGCTGTTCACTACATGTGTGAATCGATCGTAGACAAAGAACACCTTTAAAGTAAACCCCTGTAAAGCAGTGCTGTTATAATCTATAACAGCACTCATGGAATGCCTCTTGTCCAATAAAATGACGGTGGTTCGGAATTAAGTATTGTACAATAAGAAAAAACACTGGTGCTGCCTTTCAGTTTCATCAGAAAGATTGTTTTGTTAGCGTGCTTGTTTCTGTGCAATGGAGCCTTCTCCAGTGAGGAGAGGGAGGAAGATCCTCCTTAACATTGTTGAGAATAAAAAATGTAGATTGCCCAGACAACTGTTATGAATTAATGGCCTTAAATTGACTACTTTAATGCCTTTGTATATGTAATGTTCGTTTCGCTGGGTAAAGGAACATTAGCACCCCCTATCGCCTATTGACAATGACTTCAGGGCGGCCGGTGAATAAAATGGGGTTCATTGGGAGAGAGGAGGAAAGTCCTCTGAGTGGTTGTGACTAGCTAAGGGATCTGGATCGCGTCAACGTCTATTCACAAATAGGCTGAAGCCCTGGCTGCGCTACGAACCAATAAGCAGGCGCCCTTGTTTTGGAGCAGCCCGGAGGGGGGGGTTGTCCCCTCAAGTCTAGGCTAATGCCGCTTTTCCACTGCATGGTACCAGCTCGACACGACTCGACTCAGCTCGCCTTTTTTGCGTTTCCACCACGAAAACATGGTACCTGGTACCTGAAGTGGCTGCTTTTTCTAGTACCGCCTCGCTCTAGGTTCCAAGCGGCTGAGCCGATGCTAAAAGGTGACGTCGGCAGACGGCCGGCCACTGATTGGCCAGAGTGTGACGAAGTCACGAGAGCGACATGGCAACCATGCTGGTAACAGCCATAGCAGCGCCGCAGCCAACATATTCCACTTCTTCAACATGCCAGCTAATAATACGAACACGAATACCATCGCATCGATGTTCTCCATTGTTGTTATGTGGGTTCTGTCCATGTGTGGGTTACGTAGGTGTTGTTTGCGTCGCGTACAAAAATACGTCACGGCCCTTTCGCGCAGCCGACCCCGCCCACGTCCCGGAGGTAGGCCTACTATTTGCGGTGGAAAAGGACCCGCGCTGCTACCGTGTCGAGTCGTGTCGAGTCGTGTCGTGTCGAGTCGAGCTACATGTGCGGTGGAAAAGCGGCATTAGAGACCCAACGAACCCGGCGCTCAGTCGTATGCCTCGTTTCCACCGAGCGGTGCAATACTGTTCGTTGCGTACAGTGCGGCTCTGTTCCGTTTCCGCCGAGCGCTGCGGTTCGGTGCGGCTCGGTTCGCTTATAATGGCGTTTCTACCACCAAAAGTTGGGCAAGGTCCCAAATAAACGGGCTGAGCCTACATCTTTTTGGACACCCCTGTGTTTGGTTACCAAGCCGCCTGAAAGGTTGGCGAAAAGGCTACACACGCCGTAATTCTGAAATCACTTAAAAGAATATCCCGTTTGGTATGACCAGGTCACTGATATCTTTGCACCAGAAACTGCGAGGAGGATTGACTTGATAAATGAAGTCCCTCAATTGGCTTAATTGGCTTAACACCATGACCAACATTCTGAAACATCCATTAACATCCACATTTGCCTCAAAGCTTACAGCCTATGTAAATAGTTGTGAAATAATGTTATTTTTGTTCTTTTAATTGTTTGTTACTGTGACCGTTCTGTTTGATATTGTGGAAACGATGTTAGTGAATGATTCCAGAGCATTGTGCATTTTAAATGGCATAACTTTTGGTCTTGTGTCTTAATTTTCCTTAAAACAATTGTAGCTGAAAATAAAAATAGCCAAATTACAGCCAATAGCTTCAGTCATTGAGGGCAAAAATAGGCCCTATGGTAGGCCCAGTATTTTTATTTAGTTTTACAAATCAAGAGTAGGCCTGATTTAACTAATTGGCTTTGCTTCCTTTCCTTCTGCCTTTGTAGTCCAAGACATGCTGCTCACCAGCTTTCAAAGTAGGCTACAATACTGCCGCTTGTGGATTTTTATCAATTTTATTCACATAATTATCCCTCCCTGCTATTTTGTAGTTCACCAGAACACCCTGAAACAACTTGAGTCTCACATACTTATGCCACCATACGCCACTAACACTGCAAGCTTTAAAAAAAACACCAGCCGCCACAGAATTATAGTATATATTGTATATACATGTTAAGTAATTATTTAGTCATGTAGGTAATCACTTTGTTTCCAAAGCAACCAACCTTTTTGGGGTAGTTGGATTTCTCTCTGAATGATGGGTATATTGTGTATAAATAAATAGTTTTTTGATGTTGTGTTCACATTTGCCTCAAATTATATTTAAAGAACCCATCTGATCACAACTGTAGGTACTACATTTAAATAAACAGCAGATGTTTTGGAAAAGGTAGCTATGCAAAGGAAAACAAAAAAACAAACAACTGCCTTGTTGCCTTGGTCACCATAGTAACAAGGTCAGCTGTGGTCAGGCGTTGGGCATGGCACTGCATGCCAACTAAGCAGAAGGCAAGAGTAGTCGAAGACCCCACGTCACCTACAGTAGATTAAACTTTCCTAAAAGGTTTCAGTGACTGCCATTCAATTTTGAAGATATTAACACAAAATTAAAAAGACAGAAAAAGATAGACCAATAATAGTAGTAATGGGAGAGAGAGACAATCTGAGCTGAACTTCTCTATTCTGGGCCAGTAGAGCAAAGCAATCATTTCGAGTGTCGATGTGTGTGTGTGTGTGTGTGTGTGTGTGTGTGTGTGTGTGTGTGTGTGTGTGTGTGTGTGTGTGTGTGTGTGTGTGTGTGTGTGTGTGTGTGTGTGTGTGTGTGTGTGTGTGTGTGTGTGTGTGTGTGCATCTGTGTGTGTATGTGGTATTGCGAATGCATAGACTGCTGCTGGGGTCAAATCTTATAGCCCCGTCAGAGAAAAATATAGAGATGTTGGAGTTGTATATTGTCATGAATATTCATCTTTACTGAACTACTGTAAACTTGGATCCAGCATTCCTGCTATATTATGGAGGCAGAAAACCAAAAACTGAACAAGTGAAAGATGTCAAACAACTCATTCACCAAATATTTGAGCTCAACTGCCATCATGGAATGATTTGGGTGAATATTAACTAATGTAATATTTAAGTAGCTTCAGGTAGTATCATTTTCGGTGTTAATGTATTACCCGTAGTACTTTGCAATTGAATGGGGTATGTTGTACGTTATGTGCAAATTCCTTTTTCTTCCCAGTAAAGGAAGTCATTTTTCCACATGTCCTCCTGTTAGTTAGTAGGCTTTGGCTACATTGTCACATGACCATTCATTGGCCAATGTGTTTCCTGGTGTTAGCATGAATGGCATGCTGGTCACTAATTTGTGGTCCAATGTATTTGTAGGATTCTGAACACAGGATGGTTAAGGGTGACTCACCCACCACAGAATAAGAAACAACGGTTGCTGCGGTTACAAGAGAGAGTCTTTAGTTTGCATTATTTTTTCCCTTCCTGTGGAGAGCATACTTCACCAAGGGGGCCTGGCAAAATTAATAGCTGTCTTTCTGACTCGCTATAACAGTCATGTATCCTCAGCTAGGTGAGCTTGCTGGGTCTGGAGCTTGTTATTTCACTGCTCCCAGCGTCGCTACGTCATTGCTCCTCGAGGTGGCGCTCAACAGATGAATGGCGGAAACTTGCCAAAGACGAGTTAACTTGCCAAAGACGAGTTACTGAAAAACTCAGTTTGGACCATGAATAAAGACAGAAATGGCACCTTACAGTTTCACTGTCATTTTGTTTTCACAAGTCGACATATATCTTGATGCATCGTTATAGAATTGTCTCACAATATCTTGATTATAGCAGAATCGTTCTATGCCACGGCTACTATCTACTAGGATTATATTTCGCTGGTGTGTGGGAGTAGCATATCAGCGGAGAGAAGACAAAATCCTACAATTCCTCAGGTTGTCTTTATCATGCAGACATCTGTGTTACTCTGTTACAAAGATGTCTATCTCTCTCTTCACCCACTCCCTTTCTCGATCTCTCCCCCTCTCCCTCTCACTCACTACCTCACTCTCTCACTCACTACCTCTCGACACACACACACACACACACGCACGCACACACACACACACACACACACAAACTATCCAACAAAAATACACAACTTTTAAGGCCTAACATGTAAGGACCTAAACTCCATATATGGTTCTTCATTCATTGGCATTTTTGTGGTTCTTAATTGACTCAAGCACACTCACACTCAAATACACACACACACACACACACACACACACACACACACACACACACACACACACACACACACACACACACACACACACACACACACACACACACACACACACACACACATGCCTTTATACAATCTAACAAAAACAACAATCTTTCAGCAAAACAGATGACTGTGACAGTCATTATATTCCAACAGGAATATTACTATACTGTACGAAAACATCTTTATATATATATATATATATTGTGGCAACCCGCTCCTCGTATGAGCCGGGTTCCACGTACAAATGACGCTTGGCAGTGAGGGTTTAGCCGTTGAGGCATTTATTACATACAACGTAAATCATATAAGGTACTCGCGGTCTCTAGGGCCTCCGTGGGCCTCTAGGGTAGGGCTGGCTCGGCCCGTGCTGTCTCGTCACTCGTCGGCCCTTTCCGTCTGCTCCCGAGTGCCTTTTAAAGCCTTTCCCTTACCGTCCAGCAAGGTGTCTCCCATCCCGCTGATTGGGGTTTGGTTGATGCTCTCCGTCGCCGGCTGGTGGGTGACGGTGGTATCGGCCATCCCGGACCAACCCTCGGGCTGGTCTGGGCCGAGGTTTAAGTGGCGGGATGCCACAATATATATATATATATATATATATATATATATATATAGTATATATATACATAGTACAGATATATATAAAGATGTTTCCCTGCAGTATAGTTATATTTCTGTTGGTCTTGGAAATAGGTCAAGAGTACGTCAGTGCAGCCTATGAGGTAATGTTTTGAGATAGTATGTTTCCTTTCCAAAGCACACAAGTCCCGTAGCAGCAAAGATGAGCACCCAGCAATTTACAGATTATTTTTGATTGGCATTCCCACATATTTGACTATTACCTGTTCATCAGAAGCTTTCATCCAAAGCAATTTGCAGTGATAATCTTTGCATGCACATTAATAAAGGAGCAGGAAGGAGTTAGGCATGGTAGGAGATCCTTAAAGATGACTACCAGTAGAGAGCAGACACAGGGCCTGGATCGCTGACCCTTTCGACCGGGAGTCAAACATGCAAGCTATTACTCGTCCTGCCACTCTTTCACATGTTTTTCCCCAACATAGTTGGGTTAATTACTGCTATGCTCTGAAGGCCATTGTTTTGTTTTTGTGTATTGTTCTCTATGTGATTAAAGGCAAATGGCTTGGTTGAAAATTGACTTCTCCTGACCTGGTTCTCTTGCAGGTATAGCCAGGTCTACCAGCGGTCGCCTCAGGAGAGGGTCAGACAAAGATGGATCTACCATCACCAGCCCTAGTGAGTAGGACCAGCGGTCCATCCATCCATCCGTCATCCAATATCTATTCATCCATCCATTTAATATCTTTTCATCAATCCAAGATAAATGCATCTATCCATTGATTTATCCCTCCATATCATCCATTCATCATCTGATATCGATTCATCAAATATCCATCCATCTATCCAGTCATCTTATATCAATTCATCCATCAATCCATCTAATATCTATTCTTCAATTCATCCACCTATCCATCTATCCAATATCTATTCATCCATCCATCAATATCTATAAATCCATCCATCCATCAAAAATGTGTCGATCCATCCATTTAATTCATTGACCATTGATTCATCCACTGTCAATACTCTAAGATATAATTGGATAAACACACACATAATTACTAGTGTTATTTAATTGTACTGGATTCTTATGTTTGCATTTTTCTGTTTGCAAACAATAACATTGAATAAGCACACCCATCTCAGTACTCACAACCTCACAAAGTTGATGCGTTTATTCCACATCGTGAGTTAGAGGCTACATCATGATCCAAGTCTAATCCTGCTCATAGCTTACCTGGACTACGTGACATAAGTAAGGCTGGTTGACCTGGAGGATCAGGCTGGCGCCAGATAATGGTCAGGCCAGGTCAGGTTATGCTTCGAGGCCTGGTATCAGTCAGCAGGAGATAGCTGATTGAAC
>NC_082383.1:11261385-11324077 GCF_031168955.1 Gadus macrocephalus | reverse complement strand
CTGTGATCATACGGCTGTAAGGAGAACAACTGGACCCCCCCGAACACACACACATGCAAACTTCTTTCACACCATCTCACTTTCTTTTTTTCTTTCCCCTACTCACTTATTTTTTGACATGTTATGCTAACAACTCACAACAGTTGTGTGTTTCGGTGAGTGTGTTTATGTATGTGTGTGTGTGTGCGTGTGTGTGTTTGCGTGTGATCAGACAGCTTTGTGTTACCTAAACAAATGGGACAACTCCACCCTGAGCTTGTGATCCCCACCTGTGCTGGCCTCTACATGTTCTCTAAATACGGGATGGCAAAATTATTGATGACCACTATTGTAATCCAATACATAATTAAATTAGATTCAATGTTATTTGCAAAGCCATTAATCACCATTACAGTCCCAAAGGGCTTAACAGGCCAAATATTTATGACACCCCCCTGACCCAAACCCCCACAAGGGCAAGAAACAACTCCCTTAAATCAGCAAGGAATAAATCTTGAGAAGAAACGCATAGTAGGGGATCCCTTCTTCCAGGGATGGTCAGGAGTGCAATGGCTCCCATAATTGACATACAGGTAAATACAGGCAAAACATATTCAATTGATGATGGGGTTCTGGCCTGTTAACCAGGAGGAGAGTCCAGGCATCCAGTCGCAGGCAACGCAACACGCTAGAACAGACATAATATTGTTATTCATGGTTGATATGGTTGTGTATTGTGTGTGTATTAAGAATGAGGGATGGATGGAGAAGGGTAAAGAACAGCAAAAAGAGAAAGAGATAGAGAGAAAGACATAGAGCATGGAGGGGAGAAAGCCCTAAGGCTTGATGACCGAAGCTTTTATCTCACTCTGACAAACTCTGACCAGATAGCTCTCAGCTGCGAACCCAGCCTATTGCACAGCAGAAAGACCTGACTCCATAACATCCCATACATTCATGACTTTAACAACCCCTTGATAAAACCCTTATCTCTCATATAGAAACTCTTGCTTTGTTGATTAGGGGAAACAAATGCGGTACAATCCAGATTCTTTGACGCACACTAGATTAGCAGTCAAATATAATACATTTATTATATTTGGCTGGATGAGAGATAGAAATTATATTTTCTATCTCTCAATACAATGATAAAACAGTCATGTTGTAGACTCTCAATACATTCATGTTGTTTTTTTATTAATAACTACTGGATTTTTTTTTTTTTTTTTGTTATTTTTATCCGTAGTTTATAAAAGAATAATATATTTGTAATATAACATGATACAATATAACTTTCTCCCTCCCTTGCCTACGTCTCTTTGCTACCTCTCCCTCTTACTATGTGTTCTGAAGAGATTTGAAGCACATTTGCAGGGACGGAGCTGTGAGACGAAATTCCACAGACAAAGTCGATTTCTTGGGTGGCTCAAATGATACAGTGACATGAAAAGGCATAAAAGCATTCATTCCTGATATGTGTTTAATCTGGGAGTTAGATATTGGGTAACTGTATTGAGAAGCAGATTGCGGAGGTGTGTTATGGTGTGTTCCTGAAATCTCGGAAGCCAGCCTTCCGAGTCGGAAGTCGGGAAATCTCCCTGCTTTCTTACGGCATTTCTTGGAGGCACGCCCCCTTTTTTGCCCCCTTCTAACAATAATCAACGACTAGCCTATTTCATGACACAATCACAAAGACGAACGGAAACACTATAAATGCTCCGAGACCAGAAATTACGTCAAAAGTGCAACTCGGAAGGCTGGCGTCTGAGGATTCAGGAACACAGCATTATATCTGGGAATGTTGGACTGCACCTAGGAGTATTCCTAGTGTGGGTTATCTATGGGGATGGACAGTGTTGGACTGTACAAAGGAGTATTCCTGGTGTTGGTTATAGATATTGGGAGAGACAATGTTGGACTGTACCAATGAGTTTTCCAGGTGCTGTTTGTATATGGGGAGGGACAGTGCTGTACTGTGCCATAGATTTTTCTTGGTGTTGGTTATATGTACAGTATATGACAAATTTCACTTAGATAGAAACAGCTAAAATTGATACTCCAACCCAAAATGTAATTAATTATAATTCTTCTTTCGGTAGATTGAGAGATGAGATTCTAAACTAATCTGTTTGGCATACATATTTTTGACCACAAGAACATCCTATAAATATGGAACCAAACGATTGAATGGAAACAGGATGTTTTAATTTTTATTTAATGTCAAAGATCCTTTGACCTCAATTAGACGGAAGCCTGACGTGTTTTACTGGATTGGCTGTCCTTGGGCAGCAACAGAGCTGTTTTTTTCCATTAAAAATTATCGTTAAGCAAACTGGCAATTAGCTGGCGGTTTTCTGTTTTTCTTTTTCTGGAGTGCCTTTGAAACTTGTGTTCCAAAGCCAATGGCGCCTTCACGGACTCTTAAGTTGTTTATTCTTAGTGTACACTGACAACTTTAGCAACATTGTTAAGGACTGACCATTTACATCCAGCTATTCTATAAACCTCAACTTGTTGATGCAACAGCCTGCAGGCCTCAAGGCTTATATACTGCAGATTTATACATTAGAGAATGTGGAATGTGCGTATGTCATTGTGTGTGTGTGCGTGTGTTTGTCTGGCTGTCTCTGTGAGTGTGTATATATGAAATAAGTTATTGTAATGTTACCAGAGGGAAAACCCGCGGCAGCCCCTGGAACACCTAATTTGTTAGCATAAGGAATGATCTCCTACACTAGCTAGCATAGATCTCACCCTGGTAGCAAAGGTAACAAAGGTAAGCGCTGTTAGCACTCTTAGCAAGCTCAGGGCTCGTTCTCTCTGAGTCGGTAGAGAACACACCAGTCTTTGTGAATGCGTTGCTTCTCCAAGCTGGGGTTGATTCTCCCTGTTGGACGTATGAAGGGAGAATCCTGAAGCTCAGCTGACGCCCACGTCCGCATGAAGTCCCCAAGACTTATCTCCCCCGGGCTGTCCTGGCATGTCTTATCCTAAAGCCTGGGATGAAAGATTTCCTTTATGTAGCACCACCAACAGGGTCGCTGTGTTCGAAGAACTAGGACCAACACAGCTGAGATAGGAGCTCACATGATGGAAAAAATAGGTCACCTCATACGAAATCGCAACACTCTTTGTAACACAAGCTGTTAAAACAGGATGCATAGACTCTTCCTACCTACAGTATATAATGACATGCACACACTGCCTCGCTACCAGTATAGGTTACCAAGCAACAAACTCTTGTCCGGAGGAGCAGATTGTCTGTCTGACTACATCAGGGTTGTTGGTTCCGCCCATGGTAACCAACTCCACGGCAACTTACTCCGTGACAACAACTTCAGCAACTGACGTGCTGGTTGTCGCTTGGCATTTCGTCATTTGGTGTGTGTGTGTGTGTTAATTATTAGAAAGGCAGGGAGAGAGAGAGAGAGAGAGAGAGAGAGAGAGAGAGAGAGAGAGAGAGAGAGAGAGAGAGAGAGAGAGAGAGAGAGAGAGAGAGAGAGAGAGAGAGAGGGGGGGGGGGGGGGGGGGGGAGGGACCTGGTGGCAGCAGGGGTAGAGAGTTGAGAGATAAGAGGAGGGATGTGAAGTGAAAAGGAGGTTTTGGCTGACGTGTTTACATTGTTCTTTATTATGCTCATCCATAGTTGACTTGGAAATCTGGGATGGTCCTGCTGGATCAAGCTTTGAAATATGAATTCAAACGACACTCTCCTCGACTGTCTCTCTTCCCATCACACCCTCTGTCTCTTTGTTTCATTTGAATTTAATGAGTGTGCCACTGCTGTGTAACGGCTGCGTGTGCAGTGATGTGACATGCTGAGGAAGTGTTGGTTAGATCGCTGTTGCTTGAACACTGCCCTTCTTTCTGAACTAGCATATTGAGAACAACTGGCAAGCATACCTTCCCTCTGGAGGAGGATCTATTCAGGCCTCTCAGCTGGCAAGAGAACTGCAATGATGGACAACAGAATATAGACAAATGTAGGAAAGAAGGGAACAGAAGGTCACTGTCCTATTCACTTTCATTGTTTGTCACAAGAAGTGTGGATGGATTACATGGTGGCTTTAAATCCCATGACAGGCCTATATAAGATAGAATTTTCCTGATGAACAAAAAGAAAAACTATGAATTAATTTTAACTTCTTCAAGCATGTGGACAAAAAAAACTTAACGAATGCAGAAATAATGACAGTAAATATAATAATTGGTATAGTGGGTGTTGGCTGTGTTCGATCCCCCATGTCCTCAGCCTACCTGTAGGCATCCCTTTTCCTTTCAACGTTTTTATTCAAAGAGCACAGATACAGAATAACAAGATGACTCTTTGTCTTTTTTGTCTCCCCACCCCTCAAATCCCTACCCCCCCTCCCACCAACATTCACACACACACACACACACACACACACACACACACACACACACACACACACACACACACACACACACACACACACACACACACACACACACACACACACACACACACACACACACATACACATACAGTATATATACTACTACTACTAATTATAATAATAACATATATACAAAAGATATAATATTTTCATAACTTCTTGGCACATACCAAATATTGTAGTTGCAACCAGGTTGCAACGCACATTTGAAAGAGCGAGGCGCTGGAGAGCACCATTCGTTGGAAACCAAATTAAAATTTCACCACTGAATAAGAGAAATTCTTACACAGTGTACCTTTAAAGCTATATTTTAAGGATAAGGCTGGCAGACTTTTTTTTCTAATTTTACTATGTATGAAATTATTGGTTGCCAATGTACGGAAAATGTGTCAGATGATCCTCGAATTGTTAATAGAAATAACAGCAAGTCGCTCAGTCATGACTTGGACGATGGGGACGGCTCGTCCTCCATTGCAACAGTATCCTCCTGCGTGCGATCAGTGATGAAAATGCAATTACGTTTAGCCTGTTTTTTGTTAAAGACCACACCCTCTGCTGGGATTTCAAAAAATAGTGATCTGAGTGCATCCTCCCACCAATCATCCAAAAAATAAATTCCCAATTCAGCCTTCTATTTCTGCTTAGCGATTTTTCATCACGCGGAATAGCCTCATAGGGACAGAAACATGGCCCTTATCGAGCCTTGCTGGGGGGAGGAAACGTTCGATACCTGAGGAATACAGAGCAATTGTGGAAATGCACGGGAATGGGTCTTTACAAAATGCAGAATCTGAAAGATTGGCGCATATTATCGGTATCACGTAGGTCACTACATTCCGCAAATTGACCATCTATATATAAACCATTTAATTTGTTTAGACCCCTTGTTCTCTACCCCATACAGCAAACCAAGAATCCAGTTTAGCAGGCAAGAAAAGATAGTTATTACAAATTGGCGCTGACATGGAGAGGGAGGTTCACCCAAACCAAAAAGACAGAAGTGAATTATACTATCCAGTTTAAGGAAATATTATTTTTCAGCTTTCACCTTCGTTGTTACGTAGAGAGCAGAGAGACTGGTTTATGTTAATGCCCAGATACTTAAAACCATTGCTTGCTTAATGTAAGGGCTGAAGGGACTGGGAGATGTTGCTGGCTTTATCATTGATTCAGAAACACACTCATTGAGAAGATAGAGGACTCATGGGATACTGGCAACTGGATCTGATATGTAGCGCAATAAGTCATCCGCATAAAGGAACACCCTGTCCTCAGTGCCACCTCTCCTAATCCTCAAGAGCAAAGTGTTGGCTTTTAGCGTGATAGATAGGGAGTTTGGAGTAAAATGACATAAATACATCATTAATTTGCTGCGAGTCTGTTGTTAGTGAATCTGAGCTATCGCATATTTCTGGTATTCAACTCAATTCAATTTTATTTTGATAGCCATTAATCACCATTACAGTCTCAAAGCGCTTAACAGGCTAAATATTTATGACACCCCCCTGACCCAAGCCCCAAAAAGGGCAATAAAAAACTCTTTATCAGCAAGGAAGAAATCTTGAGGAGGAATGCAGAGTGGGGGATCCCTTCTTCCAGGGATGGTCAGGAGTTCAATGGGTGCCTTATTTGACATACATACATATATATACAGGCAAATCATTTTAAATCGATGATGGGTTGCTGGCCGGTAAACCATAAGGAGAGTCCCTGAAGACAAGTATGCCAACAAATCCACCAAAAAACCCACGTACTGCTACTACGGGGCCTAAGGGTACACGATTCTATGTCAACAATTTGCCACAATTGTAACATTGGGATAAATTCTAAGATGGGGGAGGGGTGGGTGGGCTCCCTATGCGGCACAGTAGTTGTGGATTATTTTTTGTATGAGCTGCCAGCCTGGCTTGGACAATGAATGGTATTAATACCAATACTCATTGGCTGGGATGCAATGATGAGGTATCAGAACATGATCAGATCAGAACATAGTGGGTCATATGTCCAATGCTTTTTGGAAACGCTTTCTTCATAAAACATGTCAGACATCACCGTTTTTTGTATACATTTTATTCAGTAGTAAGCTACATGGGTGTGCCATCATTCAGAACCTTTCATTAACTGCACTAAAGAGAAAAAAAAGTGCATCCTCAATGTACCCACCACTTCTGATAATGCACTTCTGAAAGCGTCTCTGTCCCCAGCACATTGCAAATAAAACTGACGCCCATGACGCTAGAATAGGACGAATATTGATTTAGAGGGGAAAAGTGCATAGTGGAAATGTAGACTGCTGCTTACATAGTAAGAGCCAAGACAAGCAAGAACAAAATACAGTCAGAAACAGAAACATCATCATGATCAGACAGACACCGACACACATCATCAATGCATTTGATATCATCCCCGTCATCAGCATAGTTTTGGTATCCCTATGTTCCAAACGAAAGGATGTAGGGATACTTTTTCAGCTTTGCTACGAATAGCTCGACAGAGTCAGCTTCCCTGATTACAGTTGGTAGACTATTCCATAGATAGGGTGCTCGATGGGCGAACGTTCTTTGTCCTGCTGATACCTTTTTAACCTTTGGTAGCGAAAGAAGGCCAGCTACCGAAGACTGGAGGAGTCGAGAAGGACTATAAGGAATGAAAAGGTCCTTCGGGTAGGATGGTGCTGATCCATGCAGGGCTTTATAGGTTAGCAGTAGCACTTTAAAATCCGCTCCGGTAGTTAATGGTAGCCAGTGCAGAGAGGCGAGAATAGGGGGAAAGCTGATCACATTTTCTCGTTCTAGTCAATAGTCTAGCTGTATAATTCTGCACAAGCTGGAGACTTTTCGTGGTGGAAAAAAATGCATTTCAAGTTATACTTCTAACATATTGATCAAAACAGAGCAGAGGGTCAAACAGGACGCCAAGATTTTTGACACAGGCACTCTGCGGGATGACCGGGCCATCCAAACACAGCGAGACTGCCTCCATTTTTCTCTGGTCCTGCTTTGGGACGATAATTATCTGCTCTGTCTTCCAAGTATTAAGCTGCATGAAGTTCTTTGACATCCAACTATTCACTGCAGCCAGACAGGAATCAATATTCTGGATCTGGCATGAGTCCTCTGATTCTACAGGAATAAAGAGTTGGGTGTCATCCGCATAGCAATAGAAGCTGATTCCATAGGCGCGGATAACCTCGCCCAAGGGAAGCATATAGATTGCAAAAAGCAATGGACCAAGGACCGACCCTTGTGGAACACCAAGGTGTAGTTTGCAATGCTTCGATCCTGAACCCTCACAGAGAACAAATTGTGTTATATCTCTGAGGTAATAATCAAGCCAGCGAAGAGCAAAATCCCTGAACCCAACATAGCACTCAAGACGGGAAAAAAGAATGCTGACCGCAAAAAGACCGCAGCACTGAAATCCAGCAACACAAGCATCGGATTAAGTTTAAGCTAAGAGTTAGATATTAGGGACACTTCACGTAGTTGGGGGGAGTAGCTTCGTTTAAAGGTAGAAACTAATCTGGTTTTAACCAGGTTTTTCATAGGCCCAGGATGTCTATCTTATTAGCAACAATTAGATCCTAAACCAGAAGCGCTTTAGATGAAAGCGATCTTATATTCTGAGAACTTCCGATTTATTAATTTCAGAGGGAGTCTGGTTAACACTCTGAAGAGGTTAGAGAAATAGTGAGATTTTGACATACATGTGTATGTTGAAGCCTTCCTCTGCAGATTTTACACCTCAAGGCAGCGTGAGGCAGCACCACAGTACATATAGGTGCAGTGTAAGACTCCAGTGTTTGAACTCTCACAGCGACTGTTTTCCAGTCGCTGTGAGCGCTAAAACATGGAGGCGCCTCAGTGTTAGCATTATGTGCTAAATCACCCTGGCAGACTAGTTCAGTTAACCCATCTGCTGTTCTAGACTATGCAACGTCAACTAGCATGTTGCTAGCAAGTTTGCTAATCTCCTGCATCCCAGGTGTGAGTGGATGAGTCACGCCATTTTTCTTTTACATAATTGAGGCGCCTAACCCAGTACTGTGAAGGTGAAGTCTCTCATCAGCACGCAGGGCGGCCATGTATCTACAAAACCAAAGCCCTGCTCGGAACTATATCATGCCAGCCAGTGGATTAGAGACAGTCATCTACAACAACGCTCATTATTACCCCTGTCAGGTAGAGGGCCAGAGAAAATTAATCGATGCCGACACATCTTTCTGTCAAAGTCACACAGCATAACTATGTTGCATTTTGTGACCTTGGTTTACCTCATCATAGTATCGTTGGTGCCAACATGAACTACAGTGTTGTCGAAACTAGAGTCGTGTTTGGTGCCTCTAATCTAACTCTGTATGTGGTCTGACTGCATGCCAGCACCCTAATGACGCGTTTCCACCCGGCGGTGCGGTTAGGCCCAGTACGATAAGGTCTAATAGTGTAGGTGCAGTAAGGCGCAGCTCAGTTACGGCTCGCGTTTCCAACGCAGGCATTACCCTTATGGTTGGGCGGGGTTTAAACTGGAAGACCATCGGACCCCGCCCACTTTTTGGAGGTGGAAACGCAAACCGTTCCGCAACTAATCATACCTAACCGCACGGTGGAAGCGCGCCATTAGATTAGCTTCGATGTTGGGAGCCCTCACCCTGGGTAGGCAAATAACCTTCGCTGGCGTTTCTAGTTTAACTTTACGTATAACAGAGTCCCCTATGACTAGCGTTTTTTCCCCCAAAAAAGACTTGCGAGGCGGTATATAAGATAATTGTGGCCCTCGCATTCGCCGCCGTTTCACCTATAACAGTGAGGGTGAGGTTTCATCCGTTCTGTTAGTCTCAATAAAGAGGTCAATAGCTTGCGATACAACGTTACAAAATTCAGCAGACTCAAGCAAGGTAGGATCTAGTCTCCAGATGCGAGCCCCTTTCGGTTTAGATAGATTTTAAAAATAAGTTCAAAGATGGTCCGATATTGTTATAGTAGTGTAATTAGCTGAGGAATAGGGGCGCATGATAATTATCGGGCCGATAATTATCGGGCCGATAACAGAAATGATTACATAATTTCAATAAAGACACACGCTACCACGCATTCTCGCACACACACATACGCTACTCTCGTAACAATTATTATCTACAACAGTTAGCTGAACATTTTAGGGTCCCGGCCTTCCACTCCCAGTTTTCCCAGTTAAACACAGAAATATACTACATCTGTCCCAGTATTTGTTAGATGTGAAATTAAGCAAAAAAATACGCTCTCTTTTGTCCGGTAACGCAGTCGCCGCAACGCCTTTCTTCTTCGTAGTTTATTCTATTTGTCTGTAACTCATGCTCCAATCTTTCATCGATCGTTGCGGATGTTGCGGATGCAACGGAATATATAATGCATCACTGCAGCAACATTTAAGATGATCGCGATGAGATCTGCCCGTTCTGCCTCCGTGCTGTCTGTTGTCAGACCAAAACAAACCTGAGTGACAGGGGCCGTCCTTATCCCGCCTCTTGTGAACCTACGTCATATCCCGCCCCTTGAAAGCCTACCCCCCTAAACCCTCCGTGGATTCTAATGATGTCTGAGCTAGGGATGGGCATTTGAAGAAATTTTCTTGATCGAGCATCGCTAGAGTTATCGATCAATTATCGATTAATCATTAACTTTTTTCTATGTTTTTTTTCTAATGTTTTTATCAATGAAATCTTTATTCCAACAATAATGTATGGGCCAAAATTAATACAATACAGTTAACTTGAAGACCTACAACTGTTTAACAGTTTTAAAATAATAAATACAGGCATTATAGGTTATAGGCCTATGCGGCGCTCGTAAAGTCCGAACAATGCGCCTACAGGCGCTCTTAAAGGTTTGGAAACGATTCAACAAGACTAAATCTGTAGCCTATTCCAATTACAATAAGTAGCGAACTTATCGGACAACAATAATCAAACAAAGGCAGTGGGCATTAAACTGTATAACTGTTATGAAAAAAAAGGGGGGGGAAAGGCCGACATATAATGCCTGCAGCCGGCGCGCGGAAAAGGCTCGCAACAAAAAGATGAGCCACCCATTTACAAACAATTGCATGAACTAGTCTATCTAAAAGCAATACCTTATTGAACATATATAAGGCTGGACTTGTTGCTAAAATATCACAGTTTTGGCAAAATGTAACGACTCCAAGAGGCACCAAGCGGAGCGAGAGTCAACACATTAAGAAAGAAAAGAGCGACTCACATACGGTGGTGACTGTCGTCCATAGCATACAGTAACTCCAGCCTACATATTTTTGTTTAGGAATATAAGCATGTTAACATGCTCGGGGGTCAGACGCGAACGCAGCCTTGTAACTGTCAGTCCAGCAGCAGAAAACACCCGCTCTGACGGGACCGAAGTTGCGGGGATGCAGAGGTATTGTCGCGCTAACTTTGACAGCCTGGGGAACCTTCTTCCATTCACTTTCCACCAGTCGGCAGGGTTATATTCAATTAAATGCTTCAAGACTCACAGTATGCAACACAACGTCCTTTTAATCGATAACAATATAAATTGATCGACGCATTTCTTAACGATCAATTATCGAGCATCGATTAATTATGCCCATCCCTAGTCTGAGCGACACCAATGTCTGCATATCGGGCATCAAGTGTGAATAAGTGTGAATGACCC
Organism: Gadus macrocephalus; assembly: GCF_031168955.1. NCBI lineage: Eukaryota > Metazoa > Chordata > Actinopteri > Gadiformes > Gadidae > Gadus > Gadus macrocephalus. Next base: position 11,313,015 of record NC_082383.1, on the reverse strand, counting down.
TCACGGTCGAACCTCCTGAAGACGGAGGACATGTGTGAAAACGGCTATAGACAAACTTGTGTCAGTACCGGTTATCGGTATCGGTTTTATTTATTTTTTATCGTGCCTCCCTACTGATGACAGAGATGGTAATAGGGCCTTATCAAAGAAAAAGTTATCAATGCGTTTGTAGGAGTAATGGACATGGGAGAAGAAAGAGTATTGTTTGACTGTAGGGGGCAAAAGGGTCAATGTAACCATTATTGGTCATAAAAGTGGACAGGGCCTGCGACATCTTTGAGGGTACAGCTGTCCTGGTGCTAGATCTATCTAGATCGGGGTCTATAACACAATTTATATCTTCTCCTAGTATCAAGTTATGGGCATTCAAATCAGGAAGCTCAGACCAAAGATTTTTCTGAATTTAACGTCATCCCAATTATGTGCAGAAACAGGACAACCGGTGTCTGATACAACATGCCTGTTACTATTATGTAGCGACCATTGGGATCTGAGATAGACATAGTAGGAATGAACTGCACTTTCTTTCCAATGAGTATGGCTGTCCCCCTTGTTTTAATCTCAAATTTAGAATGAAACATCTGACCAATCCACGGTCTAGAGAGTCTCAGTTGGTCAGCCTTAAGTAGGTGTGTTTCTTGAAGGAATATTACATTCCCTTTCAACTTTTCAACATGGGAGAAAACCCTCGACCGTTTACCCGGCCCGTTTTTTCCCCCAACGTTCCATGAGAAAAATGTGACTGTGCTCTCTGATCCTACCGAGAGGTTTGTACTAGCCATTGTATGATGTAAGCGAGGTAGAAAGAGCGCATAATAGTTGTTGCAGAGTATATAATAATACTCGCATTTGGATGGGTAGCAGCCTGAGCAACATTGCCATAGTTTTATGAAAGTGCACACTGGATTATAGGTCAAAGAAAAACTACTACAATGAGATACAGTAAAAAAAACACATACACATATACCCCCCCCCCCCCACTCCCAGAATGATCACCACCCCCTCCTTGGTATTTTCCCCAACCCGGAGCTATCCACCCCTGCACATCAAGTGTTCCCATCCCCAAACGATGGAAGCAACCGTGCTCGCTCCAACGTGAGCCACACCCCAATAAGACTATCTATAAGTGTTTACAATACCATAATAAACATGTTTATTGTGAGATTATAAGACTTTTATAAGACTGAGATATCCGCCAATCTGCTAGAACGCGGGGGGGATTCAGAGTTCAGAGCTAACTTCGGAATCGGTTGTCAAAGTAAAAGCTTTCGCAGGTTTTGGAGGCATTTAGCCGGTCAAAATACAAAGAAATACTACGTAGGACAAATCCAAATAAGTATACTCCAGAAGAGTTGACTGAAATGTGCCTTAAAAATATATAAATTCACTTTCTGCTGGTGCTCCCAAAAGCATGTGTCACTACCAGGCCTTGAATTCCGTGATTTTAGGGGCAAGGCCACTTGGCATGCAGCGGGGCAATCTTTTTGAGGTCACAAAGGCCAAATGCCAGGGCATCAAGGCCATAAGTTAAAAAACATGATTTTGATTTCACTTAAATAGACTCCATTTTTAACAGCATTAATGCCTTTTTAATTAACAGTGTAACACAGAAATTTTCATTGCTTTGCGGTTTTTCTCTGCATCTTGAAGAGCATTTTTTTGCGATAATTCTCCACTCTGTCCTTTCTTGGCATTCTATTTAAAAAGGAAAAAGGTGTGAGTGAATTTGTTGAATTTGTTAAATGTTAAAACTCTATTAGTGTCTCTAAGATTAGAATTTCAATAAGTAATTTATCTTTATTGAATTACAAATTATAACTAGAATGCGTTTCGGACAAACCAACTGCGAGAGTATGGTTGCTAAAATGGGGAGCGTGTCTATGTTCCCCGGGTCCTATGTTCCCCTCTTTGTATGAGACTGGGGAACATAGGACCCTTTTTTAAAAAAAGGGTTCTATGTTCCCCGGTCTGTTACTTTTTCCACCATTACTGCCAAATTCCGGCCGAGATAACTACCATTGCATGTCTTTACCTTTTGTGGAAGAGGGAGAGACGTCGGAGAACCTGACGCAGTCTATTCATACGCCAGTAAACAAATCCTGAGAAGCCCAATCCCTACGAGAGCTCCCCGCGCTACGGCCATCCGGAGGCGCACAGAGCTTTTGGCCGTGATATTATTATACAATTATATTATATTATATACTATTATATAAAGAGCTCCGGGAGTCGCAAACGGCAACAATCACTTTCTCCTCCATGCTGCAGTTCACGTTACGTTACACATGTCACTCAGTGGCCAGTGGCCACGCTGTTGAACACCGATTGGCTGTCATCACGCGAATGTCGCGTCAAAGTTTAAATATTTTTAAAGATTGATAGATTGCGGGGAACATAGGACCCTTTTCCCAGAAAAGGGTCCTATGTTCCCCGCTTTTCCCAAAAAGGGTCCTATGCTCCCCGGTATGTATGGCTACAGGGGAACATAGGAACAATTTTGGGAAAAACGGGGAACATAGGACCCGGGGAACATAGGACCCGGGGAACATAGGGATGACCCCCTAAAATGCTAACGTCACAGCTAACATCCCAGCTAACATCTCCGCTAGCGTCACTGCTAACGTCAACACTAGCGTCACTGTCGTAAAAAGTAGTCAAATTTGCCGGGAAAAGCCCCCCAATCTTGCAACACTGCTTGCAGGTCCTCCGCGCTCTAACTCGGCGTAAATCATTGAGTCCAACTGAAAACTGAAAAAGTATAAAGGTAATCGAAATTCGGTTTACAGATTATTGAAGATACAAGTGTGTTGAATTTGTTAAATGGTTTACAACCAGTTTACAATGCATGAAGTAGTTGAAGTGTTAGAGAAGGCCATTGACTTACATTGTAAAAAATAAAGCAGAAAAAGCATAATTGTTTAAAAAGCTGAAAAACGCTGAGAGATAGCCATCATGTCGTTAAAGAGCTGGACGTTTTGATAGTTTAATGGTTTCTGTAGCTGAAATTATGCAGGAGCAGTTAACTGGACAAAAAACAGGCAAACAGACTTACTGATCCTAAGAAGTTTTATTTTAGAATGCAGCAAAAAGCGCTGCTGCGCTTGAGCTTCAGAAATGCTTGGGGAAATGTAGCTTATGTGGACGCCACCGCATTACTTGGCCAATAAAAAAGCTAAGCAACTGAAAAGCTATTTGATTCAGAATATAGATAGTTTTTCAAACACTCATATTTATTGTCATGTTGTCTTCGGGATCGCTGTGCTGTACCGATCGGGTAGCCGGTCAATGAGAGCTCTTTAACGCTTGCATTTTTATTGGTCACACTTGTTGAGGACGTTACTGTTGTGTTGACCAATCAAGTACATCTACTACCATTCCATTTCCGGGGTGGATTTGACAGAAGAGTTCCCTTGTCTCCCTGTTCCCTTGTAAATCAGCAATCAATTGAAGGTTGGGGAGGACGCTGGCGCTCTCTGTTTCGCCGCTTCTCCAGTCGAGCCAAAACAACATTGTTTTGTTTTGTTTTTAAATTGTTTTTTTTAAATCTTTTTAACCTTTTTAAACTATTTTACTATCCGCGTCCGACCAGTAGACCTTTTCAAATCTAGCGGTTGCCTACCTGTTGCTGCTAGCACACTACCTGCAGTGTACTTTTCCCCCCGTTGCCGCCGGCACCACTATGTTGAGTTACTCCGTCAACCAGCTGATGAATCTCAAAAATGTCTTCACTCCACCGGACATTACAGTGATTAAACAACTTGGACTTCTCCGCCGTCGGCGCTATATCCACAGAGGCTCCCGAAGAAAGTTCCTCAACCCACCGAAAAGTCCTGCCATCCCGGCTCACTGGTCAGTCACGCGACTTGTCGCACCTCACATACGGCATCAGAGCGTTGTCTCCTACTGGATAAGTAGTTTGGGCATCTCCATGGCAACACCTCTCAGGGAATTGGATGGAAAACGTGGAGTGGACTCTAGTCTGCTACGTCCACTGCCAAGATGTGTTGTTTCATCCAGCAGCAAAATTGAACTTTTTAATGCCCAATCAATCAGCAACAAATCCTGCCTAATACATGATCATATACTGGATAAATGTCTGGATTTTATGTGCATCACAGAGACCTGGCACCAACCAGATACTTTCTCCTCCTTAAATGAGAGCTGTCCCCCAGGATATAGCTACCTCCAGAAAGCCTGCAGTACAGGTCGTGGTGGCGGCCTGTCAGTCATCCATCGCAGTGATCTGGAGTTATCTCTGCAGCCCCTGCCTGTACTCTCTTCATTTGAATGCCTTGCTTTTAAATGTAAGCCCCCTTCCTCTGTGCTGTTCCTCCTTATTTACCGACCACCAAAACCGAACACATCTTTCATCCCTGAGATGTCAAATCTTCTCACAACTTTCTGCACATCCTCTGCCGACGTTATCATTTTAGGTGATATGAACATCCACGTCGATACCCCCTCCTGCCGCTTTGCTGCTGAATTTCTTCAGCTATTGGACTGCTTTAATTTAAAGCAACTTGTTGATGTCCCCACACACACCAGGGGGCACACTTTGGACCTGGTCATCACAAACTCTGCCCCTCTCACAAACCTGCAGGTGTATGACCTTGGTGTCTCTGACCACAAGATCATTTCTATGGAGTTGCCATCCTCATCCAGCCTCTCCAAGCCTAGACGAAATATCAGTTTTAGAAATCTCAAAAACATTAACCAAGAACACCTGTCAGCAGACTTTCAGCATCTCTCCACACTTTTCTCATCAGCCGACGAAGCAGTGGACTACTACAACAGCCATCTGAGTAGCCTCCTGGATCACCATGCACCTGTTAAAACCAGAGCAGTCACCTTCACCCGCCCAGCTCCCTGGTTTTCAGATGGGCTGCGGAAGATGAAGGCAGCAGGGCGAGTCCTTGAGCGGCGATACAAAACATCTGGCCTCACTGTTCACAATCAAATCTACCGGGAGCACCAACTACAGTATTCAAAGTCCCTTAAAGAGGCAAGGTCACTTTTTTACTCTGACGCCATCAGAAACAATCCAGGAAACTCCAAACGGCTCTTCTCTACGGTCAACCATCTTCTCAAACCACAATCCCCCCCACTTACTGGCACCTCAGAAGAACAGTGCAATCACTTCATGGATTTTTTCAAATCAAAGATTGCACATATTCGTTCTGCTCTTTCTGGTCCTCCCACCCAAACCGTTCCCCAATATACATATGCCATTTCACAACCCCTAAACTGCTTTCCTGTGGTTTCATCAGAAGAGGTGCAGAACATCATCAGGAAGATGAAACCCTCCACCTGTGCCCTGGACCCTCTCCCAACCTCCCTGGTAAAAACCCATGTCACAGTCTTAAGTCCCCTGATCGCCTCTGTTATAAATCACTCTCTCCAAACTGGTCACCTTCCCCCCGTCTTAAAGAAAGCCATAATCAGACCGCTGCTCAAAAAACACACCCTTGACCCAAAAGTCCTATCACACTACAGGCCCATCTCCAATCTCCCCTTCATATCCAAAGTACTTGAGAAAGCAGTTGCCACCCACCTTCAAAACCACCTCAAACTAAACAACCTCTATGAAAAATTCCAGTCCGGTTTCCGCTCCGCCCACAGCACAGAAACAGCACTCGTAAGAGTTACAAACGACCTCCTGAGGTCATCCGACGCTGGCTCCCCCTCCCTCCTCATCCTTCTGGATCTCTCTGCTGCTTTTGACACAGTCGACCATGACATTCTTCTGAACCGCCTCCACCTCACCACTGGACTCACTGGCACTCCCCTCAGTTGGTTTCAGTCATACCTCAAAAACCGGATAGAATGCATCTCCCTGGGTCCCTCCAAATCGAACCCACACACAGTCACTTGTGGTGTCCCCCAGGGTTCAGTCCTTGGCCCCATCCTCTTTATCCTCTACCTCATCCCCCTTGGTCAGGTCATCAGCCGCCACGGGTTTTCATTTCATTGCTATGCCGACGACACACAGCTCTATGTCAATGCCACAGCTGCCAGCCCACCTTCAACATCACCGTCATCCCCATCAAAACTCACCACGTGCCTGGAGGAGATAAAGGTATGGATGGAGCACAATTTCCTCCAACTCAACAGCTCCAAAACCGAAGCCATCCTGATCGGCACCTCTCACCAGACCAAATCATCATCCATAACCAGCATCAGCTTTTCTGGCTCAAATATCCCTCTCTCATCAACAGTAACAAATCTTGGTGTAAAAATGGACCCCCAGCTCACTTTTGAATCCCATATCAACCACCTCTGCAAGACCTCCTTCTATCACCTCCGCAACATTTCCAAACTCCGCCCCATTCTCTCCCTCTCAGACTCCGAAAAACGAGTTCATGCCTTTGTCTCCTCCAGACTGGACTACTGTAACGCCCTACTCATCGGGATCCCTAGCAAGAGCCTGCAGAGGCTTCAATATGTACAAAACTCTGCAGCTAGGATCCTGATGAGAGTGCGCAAGCATGAGCACATTACCCCCATCCTCCACTCACTCCACTGGCTTCCGGTTTCCACCCGGATTGAGTACAAGGTTTCCGTCCTCACTCACCAATGCATCCATGGACATGCCCCCCCATACCTCAAAGAACTTCTCAACATACATAACACAACACGCTCCCTCCGCTCCACTCACTCTAACCTCCTCCACATACCCAGAACCAAACTGAGGACCATGGGAGATAGGGCCTTCAGTGTTGCCGCCCCACGCCTGTGGAACGCCCTCCCTGACACCTTGAGGGCACCACAATCCACTGATTGTTTTAAAAAAGGTCTTAAAACATTTCTTTTTAAAAAAACCTTTGGCTCCCACTCTTAGATGTTTTTAAATCCCCTTTTTATTTTTATTTTTGCTTTTAACCTGTAGCCCTTTGAGATCTTCGGATGAAAAGGGCACTATAAATTAAATTTATTGTTATTATTATTAAGAGGGCACAGACAGGGGGGATTTTTTTTTTTTAAAACAAGCAGAGCGCTGGGCACCAAGGCTACAGTGGCCGATGGGCATACGATTTACTGAAAGGGCATCACGGCCATGGCCGTCGTGGCCGCCGGTGAAATTCCTGCCCTGGTCACTACATAGTTCGCTAAGCCGGAAGTCCCCTGTGGGTAAACGTTGTTGTAAAAGTGATAGACCTGAATAGAACAGTATGTCAATCATCTCCAATGTTTTATCATATGTCCAGCCACCAAAGATGCTACAAGGCCCAATGAGAATGGCTCCATGATTAAGAACCTGAGGTCAGGAGAACAACTGGGTTCTGACTCATAACCAGGAAAGGGCAGCACTGTATTTGTGTTAAGAAAACACATGAATGCACAAAGACACACACCCAGGCAAGCACACACATACACAAACATGCAAGCACACATGAACACAGGCAGGCAGGCAGGCAGGAAGGAAGGCGCAAACACACACACACACACACACACGTATTACGCTTAGACACACATACACATGCAAGTACGCTTACACACAAACACACACACACACACACACACACACACACACACACACACACACACACACACACACACACACACACACACACACGCAGCCACACATAACACACACACACACACACGCAGCCACACATACACAAACTCACACAAAGGCGTGCTCATAAAGAAGGGCAGCTGACAGGGCCTCTGTCTCCACTGTGTCTGTGAGGCCGACCCTGTATTGGGGCTCCTCATCCACACACACACACACACACACACACACACACACACACACACACACACACACACACACACACACACACACACACACACACACACACACACACACACACACACACTTTAGCCAAACACATCATTATATCAAACTCACCATAACACACACCCTGGAATCTGAAGCTCCCTGCAAAAAAATCACACCAGCTCTTCAGTCTTCAGCTGTGAACATCCCAACAAACATCAACATCCACTCATTATGTAGGTTAGAATAGGCCAATGGTTAGGGTGTTGGTTTCGCAGCCAAATAGATCTGGATTCAATCCACAATGTCCGCAGTCTACCACCTGTAGCTTCTTTGAGCAAAAGCATGTACCTAACAAAGTGTAACTCAATTAAAGTTACTTGAATAACAGTGCAATTTTTACTAAGAAATTTGCTTTTAACAATATCATAATAAACATTTAGAAGGGATTGCGTTGTGATAGCCATATTTCTATGGGTATGAAGCTGGGACCAGTACATCGTTCAGCTGTCTTGCTGTTGCTCATGCTCTTTTATGGTGTTGTGTTGAACGGCCTATGAGCGATCCAAAAGCACTGTTTATAATTTTTGAAAAAGAGAAGCGACTGATTTGCAAAGATTCTTCTTATGTGTAAGCGTGTCTTTTCTTCATATATACTGATTGACATACTACATTGTATTTATTATTATTTATTATTAAGGACATTCTTTTTGAGAAACATTACCAGGATTAACCGGAAGAATACAAATGTTTAAGTTATAATGAATGTAATTAATAACGAATAGTAACTCACTATATTCTGATTCAATGCCCCGGCCACAGTGCCCACGCTGCAGTGCCCAGAGGCGGCTCTTCTTTCTGTATTCAATCAACCAGAAACCCCCAAGGAGCCCAGTGGTCCTCTCTCTCTCTCTCTCTCTCTCTCTCTCTCTCTCTCTCTCTCTCTCTCTCTCTCTCTCTCTCTCTCTCTCTCTCTCTCTCTCTCTCTCTCTCTCTCTCTCTTTCTCCCTCTCCCTCTCTCTCTCTGTGTCTCTCTCTCCTACTCACTCTCTCTGTGTCTCTCTCCCCTGCTTCCCCTCTCTGTGTCTCTCTATGTGTCTCCCTCTCCTTCTCCCTCTCTCTGTGTCTCTCTCTCCTACTCCCCCTCTCTGTGTCTCTCTCTGTGTCTCTCTCTCCTACTCCCTCTCTCTGTGTTCCTCTCTCCTACTCCCCCTCTCTTTGTCTCTCTCTCGTTCAAACTCTCTGTGTCTCTCTCTCGTTCTCCTTCTCTCTGTGTGTCTCTCTCCTTCTCTCTGAGTCTCTCTGGAAGTTGAATTGGTTTTATTGCTGTGACGGACAGTGCTGTTAGCCAATCAGAGGTGATGCATTTGCATGTCATGAATATTCATGAGTAAGAGCCAAAATCGTGTCGTTCCTCCCCGCCCATCTCCTCCACCACACTAGAACAGTGTGAAACAGGAGCACCGGAGAATTTTTTTCACCAAAACCAACTCACAGAGCATTCATAGCTACTTGTATTCACCGCAAAATTCTTGAAAAAAACGATGCCATGACACCATTAAGGTATATATTGCATCAACGTTGTTTGGCGCATATACATACAAACACACTCACACACAGACACACACACACACACACACACACACACACTACACACACACACACACACACACACACACACACACACTAGCAGTGAAAGTAATAAAACTTTCACTGCTAGTGTATACTTAACGTGTACACTACAAACGAGGTCCTCTTTAATGTCTAAACTGGCCTACTTGATTAATATCTTTAACTTTGTTGTAGCCACTACACAACAAGAGGATTTTAATGCAATTTTGTTTCATCATAAATATGCAAATTAGTGACCTTATTTAGATTTTCTTTACTCTTCGTTGAAAAAAGCCAGGGGCAGCAGGGGCCCATTAACACCATTTGTTTGATTTTGTTGAAGTTAAAGGAGCGGAAATCATTTGTAGAAGGAAGTTATTTTTCAGTTCACCGTTATGCTGTTAAGCTATGTGAAGCGTGTTAAATCGGGTAGGATATGCTCATTCAAAGTTGTAACTTTGCCACTTTGGCACCTCTGTCTAAACTGTAAACAGTATTCGGAGGGTTGTGCCTCCATAAGTTTCTTTGGAAATATTCGTTTATTAGTGATGCCCAACGTGGCAAATTATTTGAGATCTTTCCATGTGTTTATCATTGGGTTTTGTTGGCTGGCTTTACACTTGTTGGTCCATGGATGCGTACTGATTTTGTATGGACCTTTTCCAGCCTTATAGACAATCTAGGCCTACACAATGGCATTGTTGCATCAGTACCTTCTCAATTTCAGGGTTTTTCTTCTCAACATCCTGAATCACATGATTTTCGGGAGTGACTTCCCATCAGAACAACCTGTAGGCATAGGCCTACTAGATTAACAGTCCGATCAAAATACCTAAGGCTCTTCTGCTAAAGGCCTGTGTACTTATAAAAAGCCTGGATACAATATTAGACTTTTTTGTTGCATTTTGTAATAATGCGGCCCTTCTTGTGTGTTTCAGCGCTAAAGCGGTCGTTTGAGGTGGAGGAGGCAGACTCATCCACTCACCCTTCGCCCCTGACCCGCCGCACCACCAACCCCCTCCGCTCGTCCAACTCCTCCACGTCCAGCCAGCGGAGCTACGACCTCGGCTCCCGCAACTCAGACTACTCTTCTTCCAGAACTTCCCCTTCCGAGCCCTCCAATTCCCGCTCCCCAAAGACGGGCATTAGGCGCATCGACCTATCGGGAGGCCGGAACCCCGATGCGGCCCCCGGCCGACGCACGGAGATCTCCATCGAGGTCTCCTCCAAGCAGATCGACAGCTCCCCCAGTGCCGGAATCGCCCGCTTCGGCCTCAAGCGCCCTGAGGTCGGCCTGAACAGTCGGAGTAACCACCCAGAGAGCGGCTCCTCCGGGCCCCTCCCCAGCTCCCTCCAAAGGCGGGCAGAGATGAGTTTGACACGCCCCCAAGAGCCCCCCGCGCCCCCGAGGAGGACGGACTCCCAGCCCTCCGCGGCGGCCTGCAGCACCCGGATCCCCGAGCCCCCCCAGCAGAAGAGGCCGGAGCCTGCCACGCCCAGCCCCACGGAGGGGAGCTCCAGGAGGCCAGAGGCGCCCGTGTTCAGACAGCAGGATCTGCTGCTGCCGGAGAACCACGGCAACGACAACCGGGGCGGCAGCCCTCCACCCCCAGTGCCGAGCAGCCCTCCGCCCGCCGCGGCAGAGCCCCGGGGGGAGGGGGTGCAGTTCCCCGTCTCCCAGACCCACGCCTCCAGACCTACAGAGAGTGAGTACCTGTCCCCGTTGTGCGTTTGCTTTTCCATTTTTGTTTTGTGGTTTGTTATTGTTTGAAATTGGTCTTGGTCTGAAATACACTGCCTTCGCTGGTGCTACATAAATAACATCTGAGGAAACTAAAGTTGGTCATGTAAAAATAAAGATAAAGGGGAGAATAGTTATTTTATGCAACTTTTTAGGCAACTTTATACATCTAACATGTACTGAATGTTTGGTTAGGGCCGTGTTCAGAAATTCTTATCAAATGTTAATAATTTTTGTAAATTGATGTGTCTGCATTTGTGCACTGAACACCACAATAACACTTCTGATTCCCATGCATTTGTGCTCACATTTATGCAACATGCCCCGCTTAACAAATGTATTTGCCTGGGATATCTCATTTTCCATTCTTGCTTTGACACACTCTGGTTCAGTTTTTAGATTGCATTGGATACAATTATGTGACAGCAAATGCCTTTCGGCTCTTATATAATGCAATATAATATTGACTGAATGATGGTATTATCACTTGAATTATATTCTTTGACTCTTTTGTCTTTGACTTTGTGCTTATATATAGAATAATTATACAAGCACACTTTGAACACTAAGCTCTAAGCACACTACTCACCTTTTCTTTTGTCTGAAATAAGCAGCCCGGAAATGAATATAAAGAGGGGTATTAATGACACCTGGTGGTGAAGTTGTTAATTCCGCTCTCATTGCTTTTCTGCTGCTTTGACAACTTCTGAACAGCAGGATGCATAAAATCTCGGATTCTCTATATTTATCTGCAATCCCTCATATATTTATGAGGGAGTTATAGTTCTATACTGCAAGGTGGAAATCGAGTCTACTTGTGAGGCTTTCTGTGAATGTAGGCCAGCCTGGGATGAGTTCCAGCAACGATCCGAGATTGGCTGTAAAGAAGGGACACGTACAGTGTTAGCAAGACGCCAGTGGCCAAGCATTAGCTCATCAGATTCTCCAGCATGGGTTGGAAAAACAAAGTGGTGATCATGGAGGGGCTCCATAATATACAGTGCATTCTGCAGTGGTCATTATACACTGCATATTGTCCAGCACTGTGGTTTCAGACAATGTCTTTGTAAACAGATATTCCTTTTTGATTTGTTTTAAATTGAAACATAATTCAGCCCATGTTGGATGTCGCCGGGTTGCTCATTTCATGTGGTCGGTCAACGATGACATAATGCCTGGGCACTTTCATGAATATGTGACACTTGAAATGTCGAGCAAGGATGAGGTAAACCAAGTATAAATGCGCTCGCTCTCACTAACGACCCCGTTTGTTGCTTTTGAGCCCCGGCCACTGTTGACTAACCTGCAAAACATGTGTTGGCCAGCCCACGCCAATGCTCCTAAACCGAGCTCCTCCCCTTAGTCCCGTGGTCTCCTGGAAGCCCACTGCCATACGGATTGGTTCTGACAACCTCAACCAAGAAATGAGCTATATAGGTCAAACTGTGGTAATGTGCTGCAATCTTGGGCCGGCGAGTCACATTTGGAATGAGCAGGGGAGGTCAGGGCATCCCAAGGTGTTTCCATTCCATTACCCACCTTTGGGGAGATGCACCATGCCCCCCTTCCCAGAAACAAATTATTAGTTTTGATTCAGTTAAGGGTCATGACCCATAGTTTTTTAAATGGGACTTATTATACCACCAGGTGTGAGTGTGATTAGCCTTACAAGCCGTTTCGAAAATCGGCCTAATATGACATCACTAGTGGGTGTGTCCACCTAGATCTGTGCTGGATAGATGAGCAATGTTTACTTCAGTCCACTGGGTAGGCTGGTAGATAGATCTATCCAGCACAGATCTAGGTGGACACACCCACTAGTGATGTCATATTAGGCAGATTTTCGAAACGGCTTGTAAGGCTAATCACACTCACACCTGGTGGTATAATAAGTCCCCTTTAAAGAACACTTCACGACACATAGTAATGGTCAAGTTCATGCAAACCTTTATTGCAGTTCAATGCAATGACTGAATCTGAGTTATTTAGCATCACTATTTCTCCACTATTTCACCGATCGATAACGGCAGTTATCGATCGGTTGAACACACAGGGAAGGTACGTTTGGCAGGAGGCTGCTCTAATTTTCTGGCAACGCTTCTCCATGTTTGCAATGCTTCACTAGAAACAGGCGTAGCTTTCTAAACTTAACAACTTTATACTGTATAATGTCGCTATGGCTTTCATATATCGCATGCATTTGACTGTATGCATGTATTACGTGAGATGTATGTGTTTATTTAACCAGGATTACAATGTGGGTCTGTCTGTAAGCAAAAACTAAGTCTCTTGAGGAAAGTGGTTAGGGTTTAAAAGAAAGTGTGTGAATGTAGTCTCAAAGATCCTGATGGTGCAGAATGATGGTGAGTTGGGTTATCTTAACTGTTAAATGACATGTTGAACACATATCAAACCTGAACTGAACAGCATGGTTCAACCTCCCTTTTCCTCCATGTGAAGAGTCGTGTGCCAGCCGGCACAGAGCATGAAGGCCAAATGAGGGGCTACTAACTTACCATCAGGGTGGAACCACAAGCTAGGCTCCAAGGGTGCACAGCTGATCTTAGACTAACTGTCTTCTCAAGTGTGGGCACTATTCTGCAGTAGCCACATCACCAAGTGAGAGGACTGGTACTAGTCGAGTTGCACTGACTTTAAAATGTAGGCCTTCTAAGGCCATCAGGGAAGGTTTAAATCCAGCTGTTTAGCAGCAGAGTCTGCTTATACATTAACCTGGGAATCAGAATGCATTTCTGTGTTCTAAACATTTGACAATAGCCAAGTCAGAAACGTAGAAGCAAGTTTTAATGGTCATTAGTATGACCTTCATTTAAGACAAATTACATGGAGATGAACAATGGTCTAGCAATTCTAGAGTAGGGTGATGCTCAGCGCTTAAGGGCTATACCATATGCATATGTTGTTGATACACTAGTGTGATGTGTTGTTCTGCTGTATCAAAAGGAGAGGGCTGGTTTTTAGTGAGAGATTCAATAGCTGCACAACCATCCAGACCGATATACTGTATATCTGTGTTTGGGGCTTCAATGTGTCACTGTTATATAGATACCTTCTCTCGATGCCCTATAGTTACAGAACTGTTCAACAATAACTAATTACCAACATTTAAGGAATCCTATGAGATACACTAACAGTGAGAATTAATGACAATGGTAAACTCATAATATTCTCGGTATAAAGATAAAGATAGTATTTATGCAGTATTCTGTTATTCTGACTAATTTAAGAAGCTTAATCCAAGAACTTTTGGCAACACTTTATATTAGGATACACATATTCGCCATTAACTAGGTGCTTATTAATATGCCTATTAGGGACATACTGGCACTTTATTAGTAATTATCTGACACGTATTAATACCTTATTCTGTATAACCTTATTATACCCTTACTACTCCATTAATTAAGATTTCACCCAATAGAACCTCCTAATTATTGTTTAATTACTGTAAATAAACCCATCTAAATGGACGGTTTCGGCCCTGTTTTAAGGTCAGGCCAGCTCTGTTTTGCGCTGTTTGCAAATATCCAGCAGGCCAGCCCAAATAAATAATTTTACATCTTAAATTGAAAAAAATATTAAAACAAATATAAATATGATATCATATAATATTATAAAATAATAATCCCCTTTCGGGGAATATCCCGAACCTCCCGATGGCCGTCAAGCCATAAACCACTTGCATAAGCAGAACTTCTGTATTTACCTTCAAAATAAAAACCTTTAAAGGATCTGAAATGAGGCACAAAACAGATCAATCACTCAACATGTTCGCATTTTATCAACCTTGACAACATATAGTACTCATTAACTGTTAATTAGTGTATATTAAAGGACTTAATTAACCTTAATAAGCATTGTTTACCGCTTATGATCCCGTACCTGCAAAATGCGTAATTTACTGTTTAATAAAGGACTTACTTACCTTAAAGGGGACATATTATACCACCAGGTGTGAGTGTGATTAGCCTTACAAGCCGTTTCAAAAATCTGCCCCATATGACATCACTAGTGGGCGTGTCCACCTAGATCTGTGCGGGATAGATCAGTCTACCAGCCTGGATAGATGAGCAACGTTTACTTCAGTCCACTGGGTAGGCTGGTAGACTGATCTATCCAGCACAGATCTAGGTGGACACAAGGAGTGACCTGAGGCAGGAGGCAGTGCATCAAGAACTCCCACACACTGGGGCAAATTACATCTCAGTCAGATGTAATTTGCAAATCAATAAAAAAAATAAGAAACCAGGAATGGCATTGAAGGTAATTCAGCTTATTGTTCTCTCTGATTTATTTAAGTAATTTTTTATGTAGATATATATGATGAATATGTATAATGCCAGCCTAATGTTTTGTGTATACTGCTGCAACACTCATAATAACCAACAGATGGAGAGAGAGAGTGAGGAGCTAGAGAGAACGAGGGAGCTAAAGAGAGCGAGAGATCACATAATGATGATGACCTGTTGATGGAAGACCAGGCATACAAAGACAACATTTCTCTGTGCTGATTCTGCTCTCCTAAACATTTCCCATGAACACCATAGTTTACCTAGCGGGCTCACAGGGGGCTCCCTGTGAAGGGAATCCAAAAGACAGGTAACCATTTCTAGTCAATGGGAAAATTTGTATTTCATTCTTGTTCTATAAAGTTAATGCATCATTTTCTTCAGTTGGTTAGAATCTAGGTGGCTAGCTCAACTCCAAATTCTAAAGTTGTAGAGGTACCATGAACTACTGCAGGGTGGCCATTCAGTTTCTGCCCTCTGCCAAATATGGATCGCATTCTCTGCTGGTTGCAAAAAAATGTCAAGCAATATCAGTGCCCACAACGTGAAATCGAATACGCCATTGGGTGACTTCTGTAAGCCATTGGGTTACGTCATGACCGCTACTTCTATCATTTTTACAGTCAATGATTCCCCCCAGCATCATATCCCCCGATTCCCCAACTTATCCGTTCCGAGTTGACAGGTACAACTCCTATCATCACTCATGTCATGGACTCATGCCAGTGCTATTCACCAGGGCGCCGTGTGTTATGCATGCCCTTGGGCACAGCTAACATCCTTCAGGTGGCCGGAAAAACCAACAGCTTCTGCTGCCCACCATCTTTGCTCTCTCTGAACCCAATAAACTCAGTCGAGGATATCTGAGTTAGGCGGAACCAAAAGTCTGTATCCTCAGTGGTGCTCTTGTACTTGTAATTTGACTCGTCTTAATAGCCGAGTGCTGTTGGATCGACCAGCAGCTCCAGTTTGGAGCTGCAGGGCTTACGTGTAAGTGAGCAAGGGAAGTCGGCTGAAGTCGGGTCTTTTCAGGAGAAACTCTGTCGGGGCGTGTATTGGGGGTCAATTGATTTAATGTTTAACATTCATTGCCACAGATTTAGATTCGTTGTTCAGTTTATTTTCCGTGTTTGTGTGTGTGTGTGTGTGTGTGTGAGTGCGTGTGCGTGTGCGTGTGTGTGTGTGTGTGTGTGTGTGTGTGTGTGTGTGTGTGTGTGTGTGTGTGTGTGTGTGTGTGTGTGTGTGTGTGTGTTTGTTGGCGGGATTATTTCTCTCTTGGACCCCTGAAATGTGGCCTCTGGGGGGTGGGGGGGGGGGCTTTGGAAAACAGCCTAGGTGATCACACCACAGAGGGGGATAGAGAGAGTGGCTGACTGGCTGGGATATGGGGAGCATTGATGGAAAGACTCTTGATTTAAACAGTATTTTGATACTGCTCCTTTGTAAAAACGAACTCATCAACAATGAAACTTGCGACAAAATCAGTGGCTCATGCATTTGATTTAGTTATTTTATCTTTCAACTTTTTAATCATTGTTTTACATCCCAGACAAAATAACCTTTTCAATGGGTGGCTCAAGATTACACTTTTTAGTCCCCCTCAACTTGGCATGGTTGTTGCGTTCCATTTCCTACCTTCAATCTCGTTTGAGGCCCAGCAAAGTCTATCTGAAGGCATCCCTGAGCAAGATGGCAAACTGCCTTCCTCCCTGCTAATTTGAGGGCTTAACTCATGACTATTATACCACTAAGGGATCTATAGGTTAAACAATCTCTTTGACCTTTTGTCAGGGAAGTGTAGTGGCTAGGGTCTTCGATCTCCAGACAAAAGGTCCTGGGTCATACCCCACACCTAACTACCTACCAACCTACCTGCTCCTATTGACCTGAATCTGAATTCAATGTAAACTTCAACTTTGTATGAAAGGGTTTGCTTTCATACACGACTAAATATCTGAGGTAATAGTAGTATGTAAGGATTCTCTATGACTTCACCCATACAATGAAGTACGTCCCCCAACTGCCACAGGGATTTGAGGCAGTCTCGACACATGGCTCCAGAGAAACCCCCCTTCCAAGGTCCCAAGGCCTGGTAAAACCCCAGGCGTCGGTTGATCTATCCGCAGTCTCCCCTCTAAACACAGGGCTTTTACTGCTCTGTTGAGGAAACAGTTCAGAGAGCAGCGAGATGAAAAGGGAAGTAGAACACAATGACAGGGCTTTTTTCTTCGTTTTCCTACATTGTAAAACACAACTAGTACAGCCGGTTTGGGTCTGGTGGGAGTCTGCCTCCAGGTTGGCCATCATGGTGATGCTGGAATGAGAGGGATGTTGAGGGAGGCCCCCTCCACATCTCCTGGGGCTATGGCCAGGGTCAGGCCAGGTAATTGGGGTTTGCACGTGCCCAGGCGCGTACACACTTTAAATGTTGTTCTCCTCCTGTTTCATGCCTTGTCCAAATTGTGTATTGTTATTCTATCAACCTCTCCACTCACCCTCACATCTGGATAAAGGTATTGTGCTTGTGTGTCACTGACACACACTCTACCTCCATCTCTCCAGCCAATCATTCCATCTTGTTCTCTGCCACTCTTTTTTTTATTTTCAATTTGAATCATTTAGTCGGCCTCACTTAAGGGTAGGAGGGAATGTTTTTGGGAAGGCAGAGGGAGGGTTGGGTTCTGGTGTCTAAAGGAAGTGGGCGTGTCCTGTTGCTGTGGGTCCTCTGTCACATGACATTGGTGGGCGGGAGGAAGCAGCCTGTGAGCTTCGGGAGAGCAGTCGACTCTGGTCTCTCGCACTGGAGAGCTGCGCTTCTGCCGGGGACGACGCATACACACACACGCCATACGGTGAGCATTCCTCTACACACCGGGATGAATGTGTGGGTGTGTTGTTGTTGTGTTTGTGTGGGTGCCCGATTGAGTTTGATCGTTGAGGGAAAGGTAGAAAGTCATGTCATGTTCTTTCAAGTATTCGTTTTTTCCTTGTTTTCATGTTCAGCAGACCGTCTTAGTTTCCTTGTTGTTTTTATAGTCTTCAGTTATGTGTTCATCCACTCGGATCAGGTTCGGTGAGCAGACAGTTCACGTGCTATTTGTATACCTCGCCTTACTGATATTTAAGATGCTATGAAAAAGAGCCTGAGGGCTTAGCAAACTAATATGCAATGAGCAAAGGAATTGGCAAATGATTGTGTGTGTGTGCGTGTGTGTGTGTGCGTGTGTGTGTGTGTGTGTGTGTGTGTGTGTGTGTGTGTGTGTGTGTGTGTGTGTGTGTGTGTGTGTGTGTGTGTGTGTGTGTGTGTGTGTGTGTGTGTGAGTATTTGTGCAGAAAAAAAGCTTTCCGGTTTCTTGTCATAATCCGTTTCACTTCAACTTACACACATTAGCATTGAGTCTAAAGGGCTCTCACAATGACCATGCAGAATTTAGGCAGCAGTGAATGGAGACTCACTGTGTTCGGTTAGCTTATGTAGCTAAACACAAACTACATTGTGCATTTTTTTATAGATTATAGTGTTAGAAAATTGCCATTTTTATTTTTCTTGCATTCATATAAGGAATACTGGGTCAAATGACAATCAACTCAAGAATTAAGGCCACGGTAAGGCTCAGTCCTTACCGCAGCGCCTGGGGTTTGATTCCTGCCCTTGGCCCTTTGCTGCATGTCCTCCCCACTCTCTCTCTCCCATACCTCCTGTCTAACTCTACATGAATCAAATGTTGAAAAATATATATAGATATTTTAATTTGAACAGATTTTTTCATTTGAATGAAAAGTATTATTGCTCTGCAACCAATGAATCAACTTCAAGTTAGTGAAGCTTAGTGAAATCCATCCCTCTTTATATATTTATTAAAACCATTTAGAGTCAGATTTGTAGCACAATTAGAATAGTATGAGGAGATGGATGTACTTAATTAATCTCAAATGGGAAATTAGCCACTGCTGTATGTTAGACTGGGATTACCAAAAGCCTTGTGTTTGCGTACGTCCGTGCGTGCGTGCATGCGTGCCTGTGTGCGTGCATTCGTGCGTAGCCCTGATTTAAGACGACCTGTGTGTTGTAGGTGGCAAACCTTTTTAATCCAAACTAATCCAGATCCAAAAATCCCTTGAGGGAATCCCACCAGATACCGCATCCATGGCAACCAATCAACCTTCACCTTCACCAGCCGCCCCTGTGGTCCCTCGAGTCTCACTCTGACTCTCTCAACCTTTCTTCCCCTTGTTCCTCTTATGTGCACACACATTGTTAGTGGAAAATAGCTCTTTTGTGGCTCTTTCTTGTGTTTTCCCAACGAGGGCAGGCACAGTGGCCTTTCACCAGCTGTGCACGGGACATTGAAAAGGTCAGCATTTGTGCGTGTGTGCAAGCTTTGCATTGTTAATCGCAGACTTTGAAAAGCAAAGTATTGCACTGATGTTGTCGCAGTTCTCCAGCACTCGACTGATTAGCTGTTACGGTAAGAGTTTGGGTATCGTCACCAAGAAATTCCACCAATGAGTTTGAAAATAAACATGATCACATCAGTTGTGACAGACGTGAAGTTATAAGAAAGAGCAGATACATTGGGATTCTTAGAAAACAGATTCTTAGAAAAAAAACACATCACAATTCACAATTGCTCGGGGTAGGTTTGCAGGCAATAGGAAACTAGCACTCTGGAAAGCATGTTTAGCCAGAAGAAGCAGAAATATTGTATTTTGCAGAAGATATCCCCCATCTTATAACTTCATAAAAAAGTTGTGGGGCTTTCCCACCCTTTTATTAATGTTTATTAACCCTTTAATGAACGCCATATTTGTTATGATTTCGGAGCCAGGAAATGCTGATCATCACTGTGGCATCATCGTCTGTGGCTTGTATTGTCTGGTTTTCACAATATCTGCAATCTGCACGTCGTGTGGATATCAGGTGTATGCTGACCTGCTGTTAAACAAAGCAGTCTAGTATTATAACAGTAGATTGCTGACTGTACAGAAAAGCGGTTGGCTGATGCCAATCACGGAACTTTTCATGTTTGAGGTGACAGGAAACTTTGAACTGCCTCTTTATACATTTTTGTCTAGAGATGGTTCATTCTTTACATAATAATAACGATTTATAAAGTATAGATATGGATGTATGAGAAAGTCATCCACCCACAACTCTTGGAGGTTTTATTACTAGAAGTATTGGGTCATTTGTGTTTTTTGTACTTTTACTTGCTGTGGTCAAACCAAAAGCAGGAAATCCTAATAACACAGGAAGTGATGACTTTAGCACTTGGGTAAATCGAGCTCTATGAGAACCAGCAGGCAAGATAACTTTCCCTGTTGTTCTCCACACGCCCCTTCACACTGTCCTTCTTCTGCAATCCTTTTGTTTCCATTAGGGTGCCGTTGGTTACCTCTTGTCCAGTGTAGGTGGGTCAATCACTTCATAAATTCTTCTCTTGCAGAAGACACTCTTAATAGAGCGTATTTCAGTCTTGCAGCGTTGCACTGTGTGTGCCAGATAGAAAAGGCTTCCCTTGGTTGCAGCACCAAGCCCCCCTGGTTCCGCTGAGCAGTAAATACTGGGCCAATGAATGGTGTTGTGGTACCCCCTAAGTTAGTGATTCTGAACTGGTGGGCAGCGACCAATAAGTTTGCATTTCGAATGGGTCGCAAAGCATATGCCAAACCTTAGTCTTTAGAAAGAAGCCCATGTTTCAATGGCTTATTATTTAATTGACTTTAGTCCCAATTGTTGCAGCTTTTTGTTTGCTAAATGTATTTAACAGTACATGATTGCATTGTTGAATACCGCTATATTGATATAATATAATAATATACATTTAATTTTGGATTGTGACCTAATGAATAATGACACATATGGGTACTGAGGCTAGACCAGTTTAGATTCACTGCACTAAATTACCCCCTGATCCCATGCCAGGAGGTAATTTAGTGCAGGGATTCTAAACTGTTCTAGTCTCAGTATAGGCATGGGATGCCTCCTACATACTGGTTGCGTAATTGCGTAGCAGTTCACAAGAAGTCCATTAATTTAAAATGCAACCAAGTGTAGGGCTTGCTACCTTGTGTTGTTGAAGGTTTGGGTTGCGTCTAGAGAACATCCAACCCGTTCACTAAAACGCATCCGAAACGCATGCGGTAGACTTGACGTACGCAGGAAAACTTGTTAAGGTGTGTGGTACTAACCAGTACTGGTAGCATTAACTAGTAAGTAACTAATTGAAATAAGTTAAACTTTCTATGCGACCAATATCTATGAGGCATACCTGAATTCACAGATGGCTCATGGGGCACAGTAGCCAAGTAGAATGGGATGAGGGCTATATCTGGCATCGCGTGTTGGTGACGCTCACCAGCTCAGAGTTATCTTACAGGGAAACATCCCAAACTTGCAAACCCTATAGCGACATACCTAGACCTGTTGACAGCTTATCTGTCCTTTATGGAACTAGACCAATAGGAATGACTGGATGAAGACATGCGACTTTGGGTCGCAATTTTACATTCTAAATTATACAATGTACAAAAATATCAATATATGGCCTTCATGTAACTCAAGAGACAAACAAGTTAATGTTATCTTATATTTACAACCCCAAGACTTTTGTTTGAACTCAAACACGAGATGTGTTTGGGGCCAGAGGTGTATGGGCTAATATCACAGACAATAGCCACTAGTGCTGTCACTTTTGAGAAAAATCTAGTTTGAACGCATATCGAATATCAAGCAATGTATAAGAATATATTCGAATATCTACAAAAAAAGAAAAAAATAAATAATAAACTTAACAGAGATTCAATCACAAATTTATTACGTGAAAAGAGGAGACATAAACAGGACTTAGGCCATATCCTGTCTGAAAAAAAAACGTATTTTGAAACAGGTTATCAACTTAATCAATATCAAGTGCCACTAAGCATATCATAAAAAATAAAAAATAAAAAGAATTTCACAGCGCAAACAATGACGTAAAAACTTAAACAGGAGACAGCAGCAGAAGTAAGGCCTATAGCCTGTCTACAAGAAATGAATTTCCTAATGTTGTTTGCTAGAAACACCATCTATCAACTTGATCTGGATCAAGTGCGGCTCTCTTTTTATTCACAATGGAACCTGCGGTGGAGAACATACATTCGCACAGACGGGCCTGGCACACACAGGTATTTGCGGGTCAATGTTGTGAGAAGCGGGTATTTGTTGCAGATTGTGTCTCTTCACCAGTGCAGCGTGTTGCTGACTGCGGGGAGGACTTTGGGTCGCAATTTTCCGCTTAGGCTGGCTGCTCTGTGCGTTATCCATTTTTGAAAAAGGATATACTATTATTCGCTAGCGCACCTTCTACTGTGATGAGATGGCAAACAATAAGATAAAACCAAACGGTCTAATCATAGACTGCAAAAAATGCGCTACACAACATGCACTTTAAAAACCGAATCATTTAAATATATTCGATTACGGATATCGCATGTCATGTTCGAATGCATATTCGAATATTGAATAAAAAGTCAGCCCTAATAGCCACTGTACCGGTGTATTGGCCCTTGATTACCCTAAGAATGATGAATCTACCCTGGTGATTTTTTGTGTACTATTTCTTGCAAGACTTTTTCAATGGTTAATAGTTTTAAAGGATGCAAAAATATGCAAATCTTCTTTTTTCTTGGTAGAATTTGCCCTAGGCAGATACAACTTCAAACAGCTCTTTACGTTTTTAGAAGTTTCATGACTGTGTGGCGGCAGAAAACATTCCGCAAGCTGTCTGGCCAAAGCCGTGGGATTCTTGACTCATTACTGCAATTAACACGCATTCCCAGAGTCGTCAGTATGCACTGCTGTCAGAGGTTGACTCTACAGTGTGTTGTACAGGGTTTTCTTTATAAAACCTGAACTTTACAGTGTTTCTTACTGTGGGCTCATGAATGTAGTATTCACATTGTATAGTAATATAATGTATAGGCTTATTAATTTAGTAACACTGACTTTATTTAATATTAATAAAATGTATGGGCTTATTAATGTATTAACACTCACTTCATTGTATACTAATATAATATAAGGGCTTAATACACGGTTCTTCTCAATGCCGTGGAACTCTCCGTTCACTTGTATGGGCCCTTCACAACTTCCGGCGGTGAATTATATTTGATAATTCAATTCAGTATAATTGACTGCAGTCTTTCGTATCGCTCCGCAAGTAGTCCCGGTAACTTATCAACCCCAGCGTACTCGGTTGCTATGCGACGTCAACGTCTTTGGCGGACTATTTCTCTGCTGATCAACACTACGAATGCTGGTAACAAATAAATTGTGAAAAGACACATTGTGTGAAGTTATTTTTTAGTTTTGGCAAGTAGCCGTGTAATAAGTGGGATAATGTATAGAACGTCACCGGTCATTATCGAAAATAAGCCCCTTCAGGGTGAACCAGACACCGACGCAAAGCGCAGGTGTCTTGCTTCGCCCTGAAGGGGCTTATTTTCAATAATGACCGGCATTTTACACATTATCCCTGACATATTAATCTAGTAGCACTGAAATGATTATTTATGTAATATTATGTTATAAGCCTCCCATTTGGTAGACGTATATTTCCAAATCATCCTGGCAACAGTACCGTGAGTTCATAAATTCTTCCCATTGCTAGCCTCAGTGGGAATTAAAGTGTTAATGCCGTGCTCTCCCAGTTTATCTGACCAGTTGACTGTACCTCACACTACATGTAGTTATGTAGCCTTGGTTACCTGAAATACATCCAATATACAGGATTTGGTGTTTAATTTAAAACTTCACAATGATAATACCTCTTATAGTGTATAGATTTCCAGATACATTGGCATGAAAGAATGGAAACAAGAGTTACGACCCCAAATAATAAATTATTATTGCCACCACCCCCAGTTTCCCCTCTTCTAGTCAAGGGGTTTACCCCCAGAGGATAGCAATTAAGTCCTTGTGGTAGTGGGTAGAGCCTGGCGATTAATCGATTATTTTTTGATTAATTAGAATTGATGGTTTAGTTTGATTTTATGTTTAAAAATAAAAAAAGATTTTAATCAGGAAATAAAGGTACCGCCCCCACTTCCAATTCCTTCCCTGAGCTCCCCATAGTTCTGTATGCCTGAGGTCTGTGGCAACTAAAAGCAGATATGATCTACCAAGCCATAGTATATCGCTTTGGTACGTGGTGCAATTCATATGCAAAAACTCATATTATAACACACATAACAGTTACACAACGACGCTATTGAAAAAGTATTATAAAATTGCCATGATTACGTCCCACGTCCATCCTAAAACTCTCAGACCAAATCTTTCTTTGTTTATATCACAGTGTTCAAATTCCATCTGAAACGGTGGGTTCACTGGCTATTTAAACTGTACGGTATTATTAAGTACTCGTATCAGTTCTTGGTTATCAGTGAGTACCTAAATGTGTACTCGGTCTGAGAAACAGTGTAATTAGTGCTTCCCCTCAATCTTTCTGCCATATCGCCCATTCCTTGGTGTGTTCATTGCCCTCTCTGTATCTCTGCCTCTCTTTTACTTTCTCCCTCTCTCTCCATCTTATCTCCCAACCAAACTTGCATATATTTGCGTAGGAGGATGTTGTGTTTTATTAGGTCAAAAGACCAACATAAAGAGAACCTTCAAGATTAGGTATTTTCCTCCTCTTGAATTGTCCTTTCTATCTTGCCCTCTTTTTTCTTCCCCCCTGGTTTTTACTGCACTGGGAACTCAGGCAGGGGGGAAAACAAGGAGTTTAAAGCAGGCTTGTAAAAAGGCTCTTAGACCAAAAAAATGTCAGAACTGCTGATTGACTCCCTTTGATTGTTGAAATTGAGCTTTTTGGCAACTCCTTTTAACAATCCCATATCAACTCTTTGACATCTCCGAGATGTTCCACCCCAAAATTTAAATGGGGTACAGTCCATTTTAATTATACACCCCCAAACTCACTGATGTATGATCTTAAAGCTGTCGTACCCAGTAGCGTTGGCTCGGTCGTTCGTGAACCGGTTCGAATGAACGAGTCTTTAGGACGAACGAACCGAACCGGTTAGTTTCTCTCGTTCGTCTCGTTCACCATTCGATTCACCGGAAACTCGACTGAACGAGTTTCTGGTAGCACTAACTCCACTGAGTCTGACTGACTCAGTTGAGAACCGTTCAATAGCGTGCATTCCATGATGCGATTCACCGCTACCGGAAACTAGGCTGATTCGCGAACGACTCCTCCCAGTTCATTCGCGTTCCCGGTGAATCGATCCACCGGAAACTCGACTGAGCTGGGAGGAGTCGTTCGCGAATCGCTAGTTCGTTCAGCCTGGTTTCCGGTAGCGGTAAATCGCATCATGGAATGCACGCCATTGCACGGTTCTCAGCTGAGTCAGTCAGAAACTCAACTGAACGAACGAACGATTCGCGAACGACTCCTCTTGGCGAACTGAATCACGCGAACTGGGTCACGGAAACGAATCATTAAATCCACCACTAGTAGCGTTGGCTCGGTCGTTCGCGAACCGGTTCGAATGAACGAGTCTTTAGGACGAACGAACCGAACCGGTTTGTTTCTCTCGTTCGTCTCGTTCACCATTCGATTCACCGGTAGCACTACCGGTAGCACTAACTCCACTGAGTCTGACTGACTGAGAACCGTCCAATAGCGTGCATTCCATGATGTGATTCACCGCTACCGGAAACTAGGCTGATTCGCGACTCCTCCCAGTTCATTCGATTTCCCGGTGAATCGATTCACCGGAAACTCGACTGAGCTGGGAGGAGTCGTTCGCGAATCGTTAGTTCATTCAGCCTGGTTTCTAAAATATTGTCCTTATATGTATCCAGCTGTTGCACTTTCTATAAAACATAAGAAAATTATTTAAAAAATCGAAAACTCGAAATTCGATTAATCGCCCAGCCCTACAGGCGAGGCATCTGTGGTTAAACAGTGTCAAGCTGGCTGCCTCTTCAGAGTTTTCTGCTCTATTGCAAAGCCTGTTGGGGTTTCTGGAGGTATTTCCAAAGTGTAACGCATTTAAATTCCCCCAAACATGTTCTCTATTCCCTCCAATCCATCCTGTCCTATAAACCATGTCTATAAATCTCTCCTCCTCCGGCTATATCTTCTTGCTCTTCTTGCCTTTTTTTAAATGTTCAGCTCCCCATATACTTTATTATCTTTGCCGTCTTCGCTCTACTTTTCTTGGCTCTACTCTTAGTTAGCCTTTTCCAAACATATTTTTCATCACCCTTCCTGTTGACCCTTATGCATCCCCGCACACACATGCATGCACGCACACACGCAAAGCCTCACAAGCTCTTTCTAACAGGGGACTGCTTGTAGTATTTAACAAAAGCTAAGCTAAGCTAACTCGTACTATTGGGAAAACAAGGAGGGGTTCTGTAATTGAAAACAGGCTCATGGCAAATTCTCTTTGACTCATTCTGTTTTCCTAATATCTAAAATAACATTTGTTTTCTGTTCAGCTTAGGAGAAATTTATTAATCCATTACAACGCCATCTCCTCACTGGTGCAGAGGTCATGTTTCGGAGAGAAGCGTGTGTGTGTTTATATCATATACCTTACTCCTTCTTCGTCCCTCTAGAAACAATTTGCTGTATCCGTCTCTCTCAATCCCTTTTCCCCATACCGTGTGGGTGGGTGAGAAAGAAATTGCAAAGAAACCGAGGATTACATTGATAACTTTATTATTTTGTTATAACAGGCACAAGCTTTCAAGAAGTAGGCTAGTTTTTCGTAGTACAAGGAAATCAAAGGTATTGAGATTTTTGCAATTATTAAACTATTTAGCATACTAAGTATTTAAGGATGTCTGCTAAACTAGGCGATAAACTATAAAATAGTTTATAGCCTAGTTTAGCAGACATCCTTAAATACTTAGTATGCTAAATAGTTTATAAATTAAGTCCCAAATTTTCTCCAAAGAGTATTTTGACATGTGTTACACTAAGAGAAGCTTTTGAGAAAAGCATAAAATGCAATTACTGTATATAATACAGTAATTGCCAAGGTTGGATAACACCATGGTCCTTGAACAACGAGACTTTGCCTCAGGGTCCTTTGGTTACCTCTGTTTTAACTTTGAACTGATATTTGAGTCGGGCCAGTGTCTTTGCAAAGCTATCCCTGCATCCAGCTTTTTGAAGCCGTTGCATTGTTGAACTACAGCAGAGCCTCATGTGATGGTGGCCCTGCCTAGCTTAAGGCACTTAGCTAGCGGCTAGCATCTCAGTTTACAGTACATAGCCAGCTGAGATTCTGAATTCAAAGTATTCTGGTTTTGGTGTCTGATCTGGTTCTCATTTATTATGAGAATCTGAATTTCCTAGTTTATTTGATATCCGCATTATTTAATCATTTCATAAACCATTCAAGTGAACTAAAATGGGATGGACCTGTACAGTATGGCAGCTGTAGGGTGTATTGTAAACATGAAAAAAACTGTAAATGGTCAATATGGAAAGGGGATAAAAAAATAGCTGGTGAAGTAGAGGGGAAAAAGGTAACCCTAAAACTGGATAACATTCAATGTCTGGTTGAAACAACAAGCAGGAAAATGAATAGCATGAACAGAGAAGAGATGGAGAAGCGGGAGTAAGACGAGCATACAAGTACTCCAACAACCTCCTAAACACAAGCACCAAACCAACACCAAAGGCCAACATCGTAAACCGCACAGCAACGTCAACACAGTTTGGGAATTTAATTTGGAATTATTAGATTAGAATTCGACTAATATATCGAACCTTGTCAACGTAAGAACAAAGAACAAAAGTGTGTGTTTCTGGAGGGGAAAGAGGAGCATGGCTCTGAGGGAGCGGGTAGGAATGGAGAGGAGTGGAGGTGGAGGAGTTCTCCTCCAAGTTGCTGAGCGATGACTGGAACAGGATGGGGAGGCCAGGAGAGCTTTCCTAGGTGGCTGTCCCTACCGCTCCCTTTTCACATAAACGGACACGGCCACACACACACACACACACAGACATAGACACAGACACTCACACTCACACTCACGGGCACACACGAACACACACAAACACACACGCAGCAAACGATTTCCCACACAAAACGCACCCAGAACTAAATGGAACACTGGAACAAAGACTTCAAATATAAACCAGAATCATGTTTCTAACCACAGCAGCGCCAACAGCCGCAGGAATTTCTTCCAAATCAATACAACATTAGATGCAAACCAGATCGACTACAAACTGGGCTTTCATTGTCCGCTCGAGCAACAGAATCAAAAACTGAAACTCTCTTTATTTCCGAGTCCGTTTTGCCGTCAGGTTTATTCGTTTTTTGTTGTACACTCTGGTATCGTTTTAAAGGTTTTTGCCTTTACTGGAATCGAATGGCAGTTAAATTCCTGGCGGCCTGCCCTGACTTCTCCAAAGTGTGTGTATGTGTGTGTTTGTGTGTGTGTGTGTGTGTGTGTGTGTGTGTGTGTGTGTGTGTGTGTGTGTGTGTGTGTGTGTGTGTGTGTGTGTGTGTGTGTGTGCGGTGGCTGAGGTTTCAGTTACAGTGATCACTGGGTATCTCCCAGCTCTCTTGTCAACGGAGGCCCTGTACGGGGACCAGCAACAGCCTGAAATGCACTAGTCTGTACTGCTGCTCAGCTTGTTTATCGTGGGTTTATCTGTAATCACTTTTCGACTTACGTTGGTGCCGCAGACAGGCACGTGGCTTCCGCTGCATGCTTCATAGTTTGCGTCAATGCCTGCAACATGGATTGCACAAGTGAATTCTACCAGTTCAAGTAAACCAATTGAAAATCTAAATCTATAGGGAGTCATCTTAAAAGTAATGATGGTGATATCTGCATGTTCCTGGCTGTGAGAGGCACTTTGCCCCTCTCCTCTTGGATGTCTCGGTTGAAAGGTGAAAATGCGTCGCTGGGCTCCCCACATCCTCTTTCTGATGTAGAACAAAGTATGTGCTGAGCCAGCAACCCAGCAGCACCTACGAGGGGGAATTTCTGTGGGCTGAAAAAAATATGCTGTATATGGCCACGTGCAGCATTTGAAATTAAAATCGTTGGCTGTATTTCAATTAGCTGTGGTGACATGTTAGCTGAAATTGAAATATTACAGAGTTGTATGTTATATTGGTGTTTTAAAAGCTTTTCTCATGAGGGTGTGTTCCAGCAGCACAGTACAGTACCATCCACATAGGAAATGGAAATGTTTTTCATCCTAAAGCTTTGACCCCTGTCCCTCCCTAGCTCTAGCATTTTCCTCTCCAGCATTCCTTCTTCCCTCCATTCACCCCGCCAGACTATCCCCCCACTCACCCACTCCCAGCATATCCTCCCGCCACCCACCCTCTCCCCTTACCCTACTTCCTCACTCTCCCTGGCATCTGATTCTCCTACCGTCTGCCTATCATAATCTAGCTCAACTGTCTAGCCCCAAAAAAAGACCTCCTATGTCATTGGTTCCACACGTTCTTATGTATTTCCTCTCTCTCTCCCTCTCTCTCTCCCTCCCTCCCTCCCTCTCTCTCTCTCTCTCTCTCTCTCTCTCTCCCTCCCTCTCTCTCTCCCTCTCTCTCTCTCTCTCTCTCTCTCTCTCTCTCTCTCTCTCTCTCTCTCTCTCTCTCTCTCTCTCTCTCTCTCTCTCTCTCTCTCTCTCTCTCTCTCTCTCTCTCCATCATCTGGCTGGTTGCTGGCGACTGCAGGGTCAGAGGCGATCAGCTACCGCAGTACCATGTCGGAGCTGGCAGTGGCGCCAGAGGTGATGATGCCCCCCGGGTCGGGGGGGATTTACAGTGAGAAGATAGCCGTCGGCGGAGGTCCAGTGTTGGACTTCAGCTATGTGGGCATCGACGCCATCCTGGAGCAGATGAGGAAGAAGGCAATGAAGCAGGGCTTCGAACTCAACATCATGGTCGTGGGTGAGTTGGATCCATGTTTTGCTGGGTTCCAACGCGAGTGTCAACGGTCTGTAGTCTTCCTAGAGAAGAGATACCTGCATCTCGAGAAGAAATACCTGTATCTTGACCATACTTGTAAACGGGAAGCGGTTTCAGAGGATCTGGAGACTATTTGTTAGTTCCTTTACAGATTTGCTCTCATTTGTAATTTAACATTTGGTTTTGATTGGCTTATATTTGTGATTCCCCTGGAATATTGTTCTGCATCTTTCATGATCTCATGGTTGGGAGTTTATCCTCTCTACAGGTTGTGATGCTCAAGGGCTTTATACTTAAAGTACAGTCAACCTCGAAGGTCTCGCCTGTCAAGAAGCAAAGGTTTAGGGTTATAGTGACATTTCTGAATAACAGCAAAGTGTACGCATCCAGTCTTCCTCTCTAATCAAGCCAGTATGGAAAGTTTTAATCTCCTTAATAAGCAGCCTCAAACTGCAGGCTCTGAAAACACCTTTCTTCTCCCTTTTCCACCACACCCTTCTCATCATTACACACCTTGAAACACACACATACACACACCTACAGAGGAGACCCAGCACACATGCTGTTTTCTTTCTGTTAAAAAACATTTGCTTTTATCGGATAATAAGAACATTGCGACGGTGCGTCTGCGTTTTCTCGTCAAATTAGATGCCTCAGTCACAGACACTGCTTATAGCCCAGGAGACAGAACTGAACACGCTCAATCAGCCTCTTCCACCAGTAGGTCGGGGGGGAAGTCACTGTGGTTATTTTAGGATATACAATCAATCTATATATAACAGATATTTTTTGGTGTGTGTATAAATGTATCTATCGTGCAATCTTTGTCTATTGCGCATTATGCACAATGCACTTTACGATAATAAATGAGTCAAGTAGTCAAGTGTTAAAAATATATTTTATTGAAAATATCCAGATAGTTTTAGTAGTATGTTGGAGGCCAAAAAAAGTTATATAAGGATAAAAGTATTTACATAGAACAAGCAAGCATATACTCTAAACTGAATGTGCTTGAACTCTTTGTGTGCATAGTATGTAGAATTGCAGTCCTGTCCCTCCCTACAATGGCAATAAATTGGTCGAGCTTGAAACCCAAGACTTGGTCGTACCAAATGAATGCACCTGTTGCCATATGGCATATTTCTTTGTGTTGCTGAAAATGCAGTTTTACTAGTAACTTTTCGAAATGCTGTCTACTTCCTATGCGAGTCATAAGAGTTCATATGTGAGTCACAAGTTCCATATTTGTGTTACAGTATGGAAACCAGTGGCCTCTCTCTGGTGAACTCTAGGCCATCTCTTGGATGGACTGTTTGGGTAGCGGTCAGTTATATGGGACGAAGAGTTGAACTAAGTTCTCTTCAATGACAAAAAAAAACAGACAGGCTTACTGAAGATACTAAGCCATAGCGGGGAATGGAGCTCCAGCCCCCATCAGCTATAGGTATACCTGACGTGCCCCTGACGGTGGTTGTTGTGTATCATCTAGCCATGTTAATCCTCCTTGACGGACCTCATAGCGATAAAAAATATCACTGTTATTAACACACTCCTATTCCACCCACTACCTCAAGGTATAGGCACCACTTCCATTTGTATGGCATTGTATTGATTCTTTAATCTATAAAATGAATCATCTTGTTTCTGTGCTGCTCACAGGACAGAGTGGACTGGGCAAATCCACCCTGATGAATACGCTCTTCAAGTCCAAAGTGAGCCGTAAGTCTGCTCTGGCCACGGCCCAGGAAAAGATCCCAAAGACGGTGGAGATCAAGTCCATCAGCCACGGTAATGACCTCTCCCACAACCCCTCGGACCTCCCCAAGCCCTGCCTTCCTCTTACGGCCTGCTCCATCTACACATACACACACTCCTGACCTCCCACGCCCTGCCTTCCCCTTTCTTGCTGCCTGCTCCATCTACACATGCCAGCCCACCTCACTCAGCCTGGCTCCCTCTTACTGCCTGCTCCATTTACACATGACACCCCTCCCAACACATACACCCTCCTCCCTCCCTCTCTGTAAACCATGATCTTCCCATTACTCCCTCTATTTTTTGCTCTGCATTTCTCTCTGCCTGACTCTTTCCTGTTCACTTCCCCTACTCAATTTCTCCCCTAATCTCTCTTTTTCATAGCCTCTCCCTTCCTCTCTCATCCAATAAAGGTTATTATGAATGGGAATGGTTTTCATAGATGTTACGACTAACCTGTGTGTGTGTGTGTGTGTGTGTGTGTGTGTGTGTGTGTGTGTGTGTGTGTGTTTGTGTGTTTGTGTGTGTGTGTGTGTGTGTGTGTGTGTGTGTGTGTGTGTGTGTGTGTGTGTGTTTTTGTGTGTGTGTGTGTGTGTGTGTGTGTGTGTGTGTGTGTGTGTGTGTGTGGTAGATGTGGAGGAGAAGGGTGTGAGGATGAAGCTGACGGTCATTGACACACCGGGCTTCGGAGACCAGATCAACAACGAGAACTGGTACTTACTAGTATGGCTGTAGTTCTTCACAAGCAGTAAACGTATTGTTGTTATTCTTGTACTGAAATGTTTGACTCTCCTAATGGCACTCTGCCTTATTCTCTTGCTTCCTTTCCCCACTACGCCTTCACCCCCTTGTGTCATTCTGTCCTGTCTGTCTGCCATTGACCACCTCTTCCACATCCTCCCCTCCTCTTGCTTCCTCTCTTCCTCTCGCTACCCTCTGTGCTTCCTGTGTGTCTCAGTTGGCAGCCCATCATGAAGTTCATCAACGACCAGTATGAGGCCTACCTGCAGGAGGAGATCAACATCAACAGGAAGAAAAGGATCCCAGACTCCAGGGTCCACTGCTGCATATACTTCATCCCCCCCACCGGCCACTGGTGAGAACCACCGGTCCGCTATCACCAATGCTGTGCTACGCTAACCATACAAATTCTTATGCTACCTTCAACTTACAGTACCGCCACCATGCTATACTACCCTAACATACACAAAGCTGTCAATTTTAGAAGCATACACTACCATCACTACACACACACTACTACCACCACCATTTTAAACCACGCTAACATACAAACAGCTGTACATGCTAGCAGTGGTGGGTAGAGTACTGAAAAACTATACTCAAGTAAAAGTACAATTACTACCTTCAAAATCGACTTGAGTAAAAGTAAATGTTCCAATTGGAAAAACTACTTGAGTAAGAGTAAAAAAGTACTTTGTTACAAAGTTACTCAAATTACAAGTTACTTCCAATTTTTGGATTGCAGTGCTTGGATCAGTGAAAAAGGTGTGTGTTTGTGTGTGACTGAGTGAATGAGAAAGAGACAGATGTACTCTTAAAACATTTCTTCATTGTGTGTATAATTCATTAAACATATATGCAGTGTTGGGGGTACAGTAACGATATAACTTTTTGGGGTAAAAAAAGTAAAGTAACGCATTACATTTAAAATATTGGTAACTACAATAATTTACTAGACTATAGTAACGTTACCCAAGCCGTGTTTGCCTGCGTGTAAAGTTCTGATCTGTTGTGGTGCGTGCATGCGTGCTGCCTGTGTGTCTGCAGCGCCTGCTTGCCTCGGCACATTGCCGTAGCGATCGATTTGAGTGACGTAGCTGTTTGTGCGAAGGAGTGTTCAAGTTTTGGAGCGCAGAAGCAGGTGACACAGAAAGACAGGCTGGTTGCAGGGTTCATTGGAGAAGACATGCTTCCCATGTCGACTATTGAATCACCCAGATTTAGAAAAATACTACATAAAATTCCTGCGACTCACAAGCCAACATCAGACAGGAAAACATTTTCCCGTTTGCTGAAAAAGTGTTATACCGACATGGATTCGAAGCTCAAAATAATTTTCGATACAATATCAACATCAAATAAAAAACACACACAAACACGTCATGCGTGGAATCAGACAGAAGTGTAGAATCCCCCATGTGATTTCTGGCATGTGGACGCTGGATTTTAGAAGATCTTCATCCTGATCATAAGATGCAAGATAAATACATTTTTTGTACTGGAAATCGGGGGAGGGGCATGACTCCCGGGCCAAACACTGCGACGTGACCCAAGTCAAGGCCACATAACGGTGTTCTAGAGGGGACAGAGTGCTGGGCCAGTGGATTACACGTGCAACATAACTTAGTTTCATTAAGAACTTGGCTTCTAACCTGCTGCCACATTGCTATATGAAAGATATTATTATTTATCTGGTTAATTTCCTTGTTTGTGTAATATCAAATTGGGTAAGGTTGTTTCTATAATGTAGAACACGATGCAGGGTAAAGTAAATACACATACATATTGCATGTACATACATGTCATATTCATGTGGACATGCATACATGTGCACGCATACAATACATACCCTGAGATCTCCTCTATTTTCCCTTTCCCCCACTGCTACACAACCCAGAACACTGTGAAGATACACAGGGTCGAGATCTAAAACCGCCCCCCAGACCTCCTACAGCTGCCCACATCTGGATTATATCAACCATTCTCTCTTGCTCTCTTACACATCTCTTTTTGTCCATTCCTATAGCTTACTCTCTAGCTTTTGCCCTAACTCTATCTCTATCCATAACTCTACCGCTATCTCTGACTCTTATCTCTGACTCTAATCTCTGACTCTAATCTCTGACTCTAATCTCTGACTCTAATCTCTGACTCTTCTCTGACTCTTCTCTGACTCTTCTCTGACTCTTTGACTCTTCTCTGACTCTTCTCCTACTCTATCTCTGACTCTCTCTCTGACCCTATATCTCTATCTCTAGCCTCCTGACCTCCATCTCTTTCTTTCTTTCTGTCTTCTTGCTCGCCCTCCCTCTCTCTTGGTTTAACCCCACTTGCAGGTCAGGAGGGTCTTGGTCCATAAAATGGGGACCCATAGGGTGGACTGAACACATTGATGGACGTTTGTGTACTTGGGCAGGCTTTGAGTTGACGTATCTCAGCAAGCCATGTCTGAGTATGTGTGTGTGTGTGTGTGTGTGTGTGTGTGTGTGTGTGTGTGTGTGTGTGTGTGTGTGTGTGTGTGTGTGGTTGTGTGTGTGTGTGTGTGTGTGTGTGTGTGTGTGTGTGTGTGTGTGTGTGTGTGTGTGTGTGTGTGTGTGTGTGTGTGTGTGTGTGTGTACACACACTGGCGGCTGAGACTGAACCTTGGGAGGGATTTACATCGGTTGATAGTCTTCCTGGCTCTTGGCCTTGCTCTCTAATACTTGAAGATGGGGGTGGAAGGGTAGCAGACCTGGTCTCTGAGACATGTCCTCTGATGTCTCTGGTTTATACATTATGGCAGCTGTCACATTAACCGTACAGTCTTACAGAGGTCGATTGGCTTCAGGGAAGCTTACACCCACTACATTGCGTGTGTGTAGGCACACACATTGGTGTGCCTGTGTGTTCATCCATGACATCTTCACTCACAGCCTCATTAGAAGACCCTGTTGATCTCATGTTTTCCGATACATGCATTGCTCTGGCTTGAAATACACAGAACCAAACATATCCATGAAGTAAGTCACTGTTTTAAACGAGAGGCATTACTACCCCTTTCATGTTTTGAAGAGAATTGTAGGCATTATAAATGTATCCAGGAACCTCTGCCCTCTAGTGTGGAGTAGTTGGTATTTATCACCACTACTTTTCTCATAAAACAGGGTTTGTGTGACCCCGAATGTTTCAAAATACTCTAGTGTAAGTATTCAAATCGTGTCTGTGTGCTTGTCTCTCTCCCTGTGTCTCTTCTGCTATCTCCCTGTGTCTGCCTCTTTCCCCCTCTCTCTCTTTCTCTCCGGCTCCCTCTCCCTTCCTCTCTCTCCCTCTCCCCAGCCTGCGCCCGCTGGATGTTGAGTTCATGCGGCGTCTGAGCAAGGTGGTGAACATCGTCCCGGTCATCGCTAAGGCCGACACACTCACCCTGGAGGAGAGGGACTTCTTCAAGCAGAAGGTGTCCCCACCCTCCTATCACCTCCACTACTCGTTGTTTGTTATTTTACCCTTTCCTAGGGGTGTCGATTAACTTATTGCAATTACAATTACATATGTTTAATTTAGTACTACAATGTATAGATACTCTTTTTTTAGTCCTTCCATTATTTAGTGTTTGCTTGGAGATCACATGAAAATGCTGAATTGAAAGTCCAATTTTTGTAAACGCAATTTTTGATTATCTATTTTTTACTTCAACCTTGGTAGTACTTGAGTAGACTTTCATCAAAATACTTTTGATTGATTAGGATATTACGGTCCTCTTTCCTTTTGTTACCCAGACTTTTTTATTTCTCTCCAACTTTATAATTTTCCTTTCACTCCAACTTCACTTTCTTCCTCTTCCTTTCACTTCACTTTCTCTTCTTCCTTATACTTCACTTCACTTTATTCACTTTCTCTTTCTATCTTTCTCTTCTATCTCCCTATTCACTTTCTCTTGTCTTTTGTGTGTGTGTGTGTGTGTGTGTGTGTGTGTGTGTGTGTGTGTGTGTGTGTGTGTGTGTGTGTGTGTGTGTGTGTGTGTGTGTGTGTGTGTGTGTGTGTGTGTGTGTGTGTACTTATGATTGTGTGTGTTTGTGAGTGCGTGTGCACCTTTTTATAGGTCATCTTTCATTACCATCCTGTGTATGTGTTCACCAGATAAGGGAAGAGCTGCGTGCCAACGGAATTGATGTGTATCCACAAAAGGAGTTTGACGAAGATGCAGAAGACAGGATGATCAATGAGAAGATCAGGGTGAGTGTGTACGTACGTACATGCCAATCGTTTGT
The DNA here is from genome assembly GCF_031168955.1 of Gadus macrocephalus. Taxonomy (NCBI): domain Eukaryota; kingdom Metazoa; phylum Chordata; class Actinopteri; order Gadiformes; family Gadidae; genus Gadus; species Gadus macrocephalus. The sequence continues at coordinate 11,275,953 of NC_082383.1, read as the reverse complement.
GTGAATGCAAGTATTCACATGTGAGATATTCAAGGCTACTGTACAGTATAATGTTTTCCTGCTCTACCTTCATAAAGGCTTGTATATCATGCCTTCACACCGCAATGACCACTTCAAGTATAGGGGCAGTCTTGGTTATTAATCTTGAAATGGTTTGTCATTAACTTGAGGCATTGTCATATTTGAAACTGCAACTGCAACCATTTCTCATGCGAGATGTGGCAAAACAACGTTTTCATTACTTCAACTCTCTCAAGGAACCACAAAATGGCACAGTATTGCCAACCAAAAATCCCATAATCCATTCTCACGTACAAGCACTATTGCTAGTAATGTGTAGATAGTGTTATGTATGATTAACATTGAACTGTGTGTATTTGCAGGAAATGATTCCATTTGCTGTGGTGGGCAGTGACCAGGAGTACCAGGTGAATGGCCGCAGGCTGCTGGGACGCAAGACCAAGTGGGGAACCATTGAAGGTAGACCCTCCTCCTCTTCCTCCACCTCTTCCTCATCCTCTCTATGCACTCTGTCTGCATTATCATTGTCATCATCCGTCATCATCATCCCATCTATCATCATCATCCATCATCATCCTTCATCATCATCATGACAGTTGGGCTCATTATAATTTTGAAGTTTTAATACGGGACATTTTGAGTGTGTCATTAATAATAGGCCAAGTAAAGCTTATCAGATGAAACCCATTTATTTGTGTCTCCCCACGTTAACTTCTCAATTGTGTTATTTGAGATTCCTTTTATTCGTTTCCTTTTCAGTCCTTCAGTTTTTTATATTATTTAAATATTTAATTTATTTATTTAGAATTGTTTAACCTAACAATAACCACTTGTCATCACACAGCTGCGACCACAGGGTGTAACCAGATATTCTCATAACCAATAAAAATATGTTGGCTCTTAAAGCAGCAGGAACTCGTAAGCCCCCTCCCCATGTGATGCCTTCATCCAGCACCACTAACACACAAACCAGTCACCCCAGATCCATGGGCCCTTGTGGTCCCAGAGTGCTGTATTGTCTCCACCAGTTCAGCACAACTTAAAAAGAACACTTCTGCTCTTTGTTGGACGCTCGTTTCAACTATAAATATTTGTTTGAAATGTAATAAATGATGGATGTCATTAAGCAGATGACATTTATATTAATTGAGCTGTTTATCCAAAGTAACTTTCACTGGTTCCAGATACGTGTCTTTAAGGAGCAGGTAAGGGATGCCTACAGGTAGACTGCAGACATAAGGGGTCTAACCGAGGGCCTTAATCGTCTGTTCTGTCAAACGCACAACCCTATCCGCCCCTAGTTTCTGCCCATACACCAGGTGTCTCATCCAATAAGTTGGAGGGAGAAAAGTCTACACAAGTCAATTTGGATTGTGTTATTTTGCGTTGTTTGTTGTGTTGGCTGAGTGTTTATCGGCCAGCACTATTCTCCTCTATGCTGCAAGTGAAAGTCCTCTGGACCATAGACATATATACATAGACGCCACTTTGGCCCTTTGGCCCTTCGATCAGCTTTTTTACCCCAGCTTTTTTAAGTAGATCATAGATAGACCTTTAAATATGGCGGCGACATTGATGTATGTATATATGTCTATGTTATGGAAAACGACTACAGATTGATGCCGTAGTGATGAAGATTACCTGTTCACTCTTGTGTTACACTGCGTTTTTCCAACATTCATCAAGTTATCTCCTTAAGACACCAAGTACTCTGCGTTTATTCAACATCTCACAAAGGAGGCTTCATTTACTCATCTGTCATCCTTGGCAACGTGCTAACATCCACTCATCTCAACCTCCCATCCCTTGCCCTGCCTCTCTGCCTCTCTCTCTCCGCCTCAAAACCACTCAGAACTGACAGACTAACGTGCTGCCCCTCTAACGTGGGGCCCCTCTGTCAGGGAGAAACCATTGAGCTCTCACTCTTCCATTTTCCAGCGGGCTTCAATCAGGTTTAAATAGCAGCACAGATTCTCCGCCTTGCGTGTTGCGAGCAATCTATCTGCAGAGTCAGACTAGGTACGAAAACCTTTTTCCCCCTGACTTCATATAACACTTTTAATCATGTCTCCATCCACAGTCGAGAACATAGCCCACTGTGAGTTCGCCTATCTTCGAGATCTTCTAATAAGGTAAGCCCTAAAGTCTCCCTTATCATGGTCTGTCACATATATCGATTTTCTATTATGATGGTATATTTTCCTAGAAAATTGGTGTGTAAAAAGGACTGTGGAAAATGAATGACTTTGGGCAGGTGGGTAGACACAAATGCACACAGACGTGTTATTTTTCTTCGCTGACATGTACAGGTGCATCTCAATGAATCAATTTCAACAATTCAATTTAAAAAGTGAACCTTTTACATTACATAGATTCATTCCACCAACAGTGAAATATTTCAATCATTTATTTGTATTAATCTTGATGATTATGGCTTACAGCTCATGAAAACCCAAAATTCAATATCTATTATTTACATTTACATTATGCAGTCGCTTTTATCCAAAGCGACTTAGAACGGTTAAAACACCCATTGACAAACTGACAGCAGAGTCAACCATGCAAGGCGATAAGGAGCTCATCAGGAGCATTGTAGTAAGTCTATTGCTCATAGACCGTCAGCAAGGATGAGCCAGGGATTGAACTAGCAACCTTCCAGTCTCAAGTCAACCTGCTCTACCTCCTGAGCTAAGCCGACAAGTGTGGACTATACAATAGTGCAATGTTACATAAGACCATTAAAGAAATATTTTTTTATAAGGAAATGTCTGCCTTCTGAAGAGGGCATGTGGAGTCAATCAGCCTTTGGCCCTGCTGAGGTGTAGTGGAAGCCCAGGTTGATTCGATAGTGTCTTTCAACTCGTCTGCATTGTTGGGTCTTCTGTCCCTCATCATCCTCTTGACAATACCCCAATTTGCAATTTGCTATGGGGTTCGTATCAGGCAAGTTTACTGGCCAATCAAGCACAGTAATCCCATGGTCAGTAAACCGGGTATTGGTACTTTTGGCAGTGTGGGCAGGGGCCAAGTCCTGCTGGAAAAGACGTTGTCTCTGGCTCCGGAGTGGAGTGTTCACACTCAGTGGGAGTGTGAACAGCCATCTTCTTTAGCTATGACCTTTTGAGGCTTAGCCTCCTTTTGGAGGGTATTTCAATGACTGTCTTCTGCACAAATGTAAAGTCAGCAGTCTTCCCCATGATTGTGAAGCCTACTGAACCAGACTTAGAGACAATTAAAAGACTCAGGAAACCTTTGCCGGTATTTTGAGGTAATTAGCTGATTAGAGTGTGACACCTTGAGTCTACAATATTGAACTTTTTGACAATATTCAAATTTTCTTGGGTACTGAATTTTGGGTTTTTATGAGCAGTTAGCCATAATCATCAAGATTATTACAAATAAAGGCTTGAAATATTTCACTTTGGCTGGAATTAATCTATATAATGAGTTAAACGTTTTGTTTAAATTATTTAAATTCAGTACATTTATTGAGATGCACCCTTATGCATACCGCCTCCGTCTCCTAGAACCTGTTTGATGTTTTTGCGATCTCATCCATCAGAACCCACATGCAGAACATCAAGGACATCACCAGCAGCATCCACTATGAGCTGTACCGGGTGCGGCGCCTTCACGAGAACAACACTGTAGCCGCCGCTAACGGCCTCCCAGAGCACCGCCTGGTTGCCCATGAGATGTAGCGCAACCACGCTCCCAACCCACTCAGCAGCACTACATCTCCAATGAGCTCTTGTGCCAATGTCCATCCAAAGCCTTCAGCGTCCCCTTTTTACTGTGGGCCATCTTTTTAAAATGTCCTCCCTCACTCTCGCTCTCACTCTCACTGCCGATCTCTTTTGTCAAGGCAGGTTGGGACACAGCCTGCCAGAGGGATTGGTTTAAACTTGCTGACTTTGTTTTATTGGCTTACCGTACAATACAATTCTGGGTGTTTTTCTTCTCAGATTACACAATAACACAGCACTACTTTCATAGCAACCCCGAAAATGCGGAGGGAACAGATGATGTTGCTGAAGATGGTGTCCCTTGTTCCCTTCTTTTCTGACCCTGTAGCATAGTATCCATCAGGCAACCGCATAGTGCTATCTCTTACGCAGCTTGCCTACTGCATCCGTCCGTCAACGGACGACGGAAGGCGTGTCTGACGGATGGGGGACTGGTACTTGCCGACAGAGCCACAATCTGATTGGCTGACGGATCTGTTGCAGCCTGTAAAGTTAAAATTTTCTCAACTTCTGAACGCAAGAGACGGAGCCGACGGAACGGACGGACCCACAATGCATTTCGGGATCGCCCCATGTAAAGTCAATGAGATCTGTCAACGGACGGATGCAGCGGGCAAGGGGGGTTACAGATGCCTTGGATTCATACATCAGTAAGTGTCATGGGTTACTGAGTTTCATGCTAAGGTTAAGCATGAATAGGGCTGTGAGAAGTTGGCCCCCCGTGTCCTCGTATGATGCTTATGCTCATATGCAAGAATGCACATCAGGTTCCAATTATTTCCCCCACAAGCCTATCCTTCCTATTGTGTCTGTAGTGCATCGTCTTGACAGATGTAAAGATGTCCTGTTGTGCCTATGTAATACCCAGTATGAAAAATCATGAAAAATCATTTAGAGTGATTAAAGATTATTTGTATTTATGCACAATATAAGATGTGAAAGATATACATTTTTTTGGATCCACTTGTGCAGAATGTACACAGGAAAACACGCACACACACACACACACACACAGACTTTTGTTTTACACATGCATACACAATGTTTCTGCTCTCTGGGCAACCAAAGTGCCTTATTTATTGGCGCTTGATTCCTAGCATTTCAAGTAGCTAATCTGCTAAATTAGCTAAAACTGGAATGAGAACAGATATGCGCTGCGAATAAGGCATTTATTGGCACATATTAGCCATCCCAAATTTCCTAAAACACCAAATATAATGTTCTGACTGCACAACTCCTTTTTCTTTTAGCGTTTTCAGTTGGTCGATGTTATGTAATACTTCCAAAGTGGTCAACCGATGTGTTGTGTATTCATCGAAGATCCAATTATTTGGGTATTTTTTGTACTTTTTGTTATTAACAGACTATTGCCTTTGATATCTTGTTATTTTAAAGAAATAAAGATTGAACTTGTAAATATACATTTTCACATTTTCTTTTTAATGAATGCTCTATGTAAGCAGAGTCAAGGCCATGACCCAAAGGTATTTTAAGGTCACACTAGTGAAGTAGAAAACCAAAAACCTTGAGAAACCTCTGAGTGGCTTTTGAAGTACGTTCAACCCACAAGATGATAACTACATATCAAATAATTTCCATTCTATGAACCTTCCTATTAATTACTCCCAGAGTGCAGTTTTGTTAAGCTTAGCTAGTGACCTTTGTCGTCAATTATGTCAGGAAGGTATACTGGCCCATGCACTGGGATAATTACTGCTTGATTAACCATTGTTCTCTAGACATTGAAAATTTAAAAAATATTTTTTGTGTGAGTTTGTATATGTGAGGTTATTTACACACAAAAGGGTTATTCATGTTTATGTTTTTTGAAGTGTGCATGTGTGTGGGTTGTATTGCCCAGTGATGCCTGCAGGTAGACTGTGACTGTTGGGGTTTGAACCCAGAAGATTATGGCTGGGAGTCAAACACCATCCCCACTAGGGATGGGCAAAATGATTCTTTTCCGGGAACTAGTTCTTTCAGTTCAGTTCACTATAACGATTCGTTTGTTTGATTCGTTCGTTACGTCATTTGGTGTCTGCACCCCCCCCCCCCCCCCCCCCCCCCCCCCCACGCGCGAGATGGCCGTGAGCATAATTTAAGCGACTTCTAGGCTCTAACCCCCGTGAAAAATCAAGAAGATATACTAAATAATATAACCAAACGTCCCACCAATATTTATACCACTTGCTTACTCTCTATATTTCATTCATGGTTCTACATTTATAATTTTATTTTACTTTACATTTAATTCTTCATTATTCAGGCATTACAGAACTTTCATGGTCATAAATAAAAAGTACGAACTGCAGTTTAATTTCTTTGTTTGTTCTTAAATTGACGTAGAATGACAAAGACTCCTGGGATTGGGAAATGCGTTTATCCGATAAACAGATGGAGGTCAAGTCTATTTTCGAAAAAATGTAAGGGGATATATGAGTGGCCCCACGTCGAATGGTATGACCCAAGATACGTCCGACAGAGAAAGCACGCATATTCGACGGTACCCGCCTTGTCATTTGTTTACCCAGGTGCCATTGCAACACCATTGCTACCTCTCATTGGCTGAATCTTTGAGAACGTTGTAGACTCAATCAATATAAGTCGCGGGGAGACGAAGCTCTGTTCGTTTGTATATTTTATTTACGTGACCATATTTTTGGTTTATGTTAAAGAAAAGAATCAAAGAACCAGTTCTTCTTGTTTTGGGGAACCAGTTCTTGTCGTTCACGTTCGGGATTCATTTGTTGTGAACGAATCGGTCGCGACCGACTCATCCCTAATCCCCACTATCCAGGACCTACCGCCATATAACACCATCCCAGCTGGCTTATTACTGTTCCTTCTACCAAACAACTTCATCACATTGTATGTACATGCAGCCACTATGCAGTTCTACATTCCTCAGGTCAGGTCAATCATGGCATAACACATCAACCTATTTGGCATGATCAATTCCGCATTTGCCCTGCGTGGCTAAGGTAGGAGCGAATAACACCTACTAGTGAGATGAGTAGGACTATTTAACACCCGTCTGTTTTTTTTCACTTAATGTCCGCCTTTGATTGGTTAATTAGTCCACTTAATGATGAAAACTGATAGTTTCAACATGTGCCACTGCACATATTTAAATTCTGTACATGTGCTGTTCAGTCAGTTGGTGGATGGTTTCTGTGCATTTCTTGTCTCTAATTTGTCTCCCCCCCATCGATTCTCCTTCTTTTGGATACACCTTCCCGCCTTCTTGTCGTCTATCCCCCCCGACACAAACACACAGAAACTTCTTCTAGTGTCTCAGTCTCCACCCCTGCCATTGGGAATGTGCCTTGGCACTCACTAACACACATTTATATAACAATTTTCAAATTGCACTCCCCTCAGTTAATTAAGGGCAAGCTGGAAATTAGCCAGATGATCAGAGAGCGAGATGATCAGAGAATATAGTTAACTGGGGGATTCCAGTTGGAACACACAAAACATTCGTACTTGAACGTCACAGAACGGAAGGCAACTGGGTCGCAGGAAAGATCAAGCTATAACTTAAGTCTCTAGTCTCTAGTCTCTAGTCTCTCTCTCTCTCTCTCTCTCTCTCTCTCTCTCTCTCTCTCTCTCTCTCTCTCTCTCTCTCTCTCTCTCTCTCTCTTTATATATATATATATATATATATATATATATATATATATATATATATATATGTAACAGAGTAAATAAAATGAGCATGTAAATAATGTAAATAATTAAATCCTGTATCAATGGGTCAAGACTTTTATTTCTATTTTTCAGTGCAGTGTTGGATCCTGGTATCCTGCAGCAGAACAGACGGTATCTGCTGCAGGTAGGTTGAGCATGAAACGTGTCCGCTTGAAATATCTGTTAAGGTCATTGTCACTTATCTCTAGACGGTGGTTTAATACATTTTTATGATAATTGGCATAGTATTGTCTCTTTTATTTGATTTTCTATTTTCGTTTGCACGCACATGTTTGTCGTGCTATTTGTAATATTGTATTTATTTTGTCTTGGCAGACCAGGAAATGCATATACCCTGTCTTTATGTTTGCTGACCCGTTGTTCAGGTAACCAATCAGTTGTTTGTATTTTTTATGTATGTTTAGAATCCCACTCGTGGCTTTGCTAGCCTTCACAACCTCGAAAGTCTAGGACTGTACCGTACTGCAATGTACAGTATTGAGTATTAGATTTTTTGGTTATGCACTCTTTGGAAGTGAATTAAAACAGTGAACATGAAAGACTGCAGTGTTTTATATAAAGGAGACTAGTGTGTTGCTGCTGATCTGAAAGTGTATTATTCATATGACACAAGTGTGCGTAATTTTTTCATGAGAGTGACATTATGACAAAGGATTGTTAGGTTTCGATAGCAGAGTTTAATTTGACATAGATGTGAATGGTATATTTCTCAGGGTTGTGTCTTATTTGCTTGTGTGTTGAGATTTGATGAGACCATGTATGAGTTTGGTTCAAGTAAAACACATTGTGCATACGCTAGGTTGTAAGTTATTGTTAAAGTTTGTATCAAGGCCTGAGTATGGATTTGTTTGATTCACAATGTGACTTCAAGAGAGGGATGGGAATAACATGAGTGGAATGACTGCAAGTGTAATATTTTGTTTGAGTTTACTTTATAAGTGAGAAAATGGTTAAGTAAAGAAGACAACCAGACTGTGAAGTTAATATTTGAATGTGAAGAAATTGTATATTTTCTGCTTTTAAAGGTTGGGTATGGAATTCTCTTTTTTGGCCATTTTTGCAAAATTACTTGAAATCCTTGCACTTACAGCAACTGAGTTAGAAGTACTGACATGAAAATTAAACAAGTCAATCATCTGTGGAACGGGCAGGGCTCAAAAAACTCCGGCCAATCATTTCCCGACCCACACATTGGACAGTAAGTACGTCAATCAAACGGTCGTACTGCACTCCCCCTCCCCCGCTCCTCGCGCGACCCCTTAGTGCACGTACTAAAAGCTCGTGACCCAGAGCAAGCTTCTGTTTGTTGTTATCCTGCGGTAGCTACTGGAGCTAGCTAACTAGCTAATGGCTCGCTCTCGCGCATCTGTTCGCTCGTGCATGATTGCGCGTCCATGTACTTGGAATGGGTGGAGTCAGAGTCAGCGTTGAAGGAGAGGGGGTAGGACCATTTGAGTTGTGTATTTTCAAAATCTGCTGCCGTTTCGCAAATACAATACCCAACCTTTAATACTTTTATTTTGAAGAACATTGTACCTATATAAATACTTTTGAAATAGTAATCCAATCTTGTCGAAGCCACGACAAAGAAAGCACGATGTCGAGTGTGATTATTTACTTCTCCCCTTTTCAGGGTGTTACACTCCCTGCAGGCCACCAGCCCCTCACACTCTCCCCCGATGACGTGTATGCAGCGCTGAGCAGGATTAACCAACGGAAGGCAGCTGGCCCTGATGGTGTCCCCGGACGTGTCTACAGGGCCTGTGCTGAGCAGCTGACTGAGGTCTGGACTGACATTTTCAAACTGTCACTAGCCCAAGGAGTTGTCCCTGAGTGCCTTAAATCGAGCGGCTGGTCCTGGCACAGATCAAAATCTGTATTCCACCGACACTGGACCCCTTTCAATTTGCCTAAAGCCAGAATAGGAGAATGGAGGATTCCATTTCCAGGGCATTAGCCTCCGCCCTCTCCCACCTTGACAAAAGCAACACTGAGAACACTGTTCTGTGACTTCAGTTCAGCGTCAAATACCATCTACCCCTCCCAACTGATTACCGAACTCTGTGATCTGGATATTGACCCCTCCCTCCGCAATTGGATATTAGACTTCCTGACCAGAAGACCTGGTTACCTCCTCCACCCTCAGCCTGAACACTAGCGTCCCGCAGGGCTGTGTGCTGAAGTTTGCAGACGGCACAACGGTGATAGGTCTCATCAGTGACAACGATGCGTCAGCATACAGGGAGGATGTCCAGCACCTAAGTGCGTGGTGTGCCGACAAAGATCTAGGTCTAAAGGTGGCACACTCTACCCCTTCCACATCAACGGATATTGGTGGCGTTGATGGAGGTTGAGTGTGTCACAAGTTTCTGGGGGTCCACATCTCTGAGGGCCTCTCCTGGTTCCTCAACACCTCTGCCTTGATGAAGAAGGCTCAGTGCCTCTTCTTCCTGAGGAGACTAAAAAATACCCAATTGTCTCCTCAGATCCTGGTGAACTATCGCAGCACCATCGAGAGAATACTAACCAACTGTGTCAGTGTGGTTTGGTAACTGCTCCGCTTCGGACCGGAAAGCACTGCAGAGGTCGGAGAAAATGGCCCAACGCAACTGCGGTTCCCCACTCTCCTCCATCGAGAATGTCCAGAGAAAGCGGGGCCTGCGTAAAACACGCAGCATCACAAAGGACATTTCTCACCACAACCATAGACTGTTTACCCTCCTCCCCTCTGGAAAGCGCTTCAGGTCTCTCGGCACCCGGACCAGCAGGTTCCAGCAGGCTTTACTTATTGTAAGTCGCTTTGGATAAAAGCGTCTGCTAAATGCCCTAAATGTAAATGTAACACTACTGAACTCAACACCCAGGACATGCCCCCCTCCTCCCCCCAACGTCTTGACGTTGGGTGAGTAGTCACTCGAGAAGTCACTCGAAAAAATAAGTATTGTACCTTTGCCTTATCTTCCGTTTTCCAATATATTTTTTTCCCCGAATCAAATGTTTTATGGTCACAACTACCTTGATGAACGATTGGCTTCGTTCCAGGCTTAAAACTCTTTATATAACAATTTTGCGAAAAATGAATGGAGAAAATGAATGGGAAAATTACTTCCGGAACCAGAGCTGTTAAAAAAAGAGGGCGATCACAGTTGCGCTCTATTGAGAAGATTTTATCATTGCTAAACTTGTATATGGTGAGTGGCGACCAGACGTGAGGGTGGAAGGATGGTATCAGGGCGGTGGTATGGATGGTATCCATACCAGAAACGGCAGCTCCGTCCGACTGCGAGAAGCTCCCTTTTGCCAATGTCATAGTTTTTATCGGCCAGGGTCAACTGCCTAGAGAAGAAGGCGCAGGGGTGCAGCTTTTGGTCAGCGGCAGCACTCTGGGATAGGACAGCCCCGTATCTACATCAAAGGCATCCACCTCGACCACGATCTGCCGTTCAGGATCCGGCATGACCAGGGCCCAGTTTTCCCGAAATCTTCTTAAAGCCTTCCTAATGCTACGTCATTCATAACCTCTACTTTAAGATCTACCTTAACATTTTGCATGGTTCCCGAAACCTTCTTTGCTACGAATCTCTTTCGTACATCGTTCGTTGGTAAGGTTGTTCTGAAGCGCTCATAGAACCTTCTTAGCTCTACCATAGTGATGGTTCAGCTCCTGACGCAAGTCGCCACCACTGTCCAGTAACCTATAGAAATCCCCGTTGAGCATGGAACTGCCACATTGACAGTGTTGTGTTTCACCAATATACAGAACAGTACATACGCAAGGTCAGCAGGCGAGGTCAGCTCGACTCGCTTCCAATAATTTCAAAAACTCAACTTTATTTTACAATTCAAAAATGAACAAAACTGTCTTCTAAATTAAGGAAATGATACTGGGAAATAAATAAACCATTCTAAGCAACCAGTGAACTTAATAAGCGGTTGAAATACTTTTTTCAACCACTGCCTCTTTCCCTTGACGTCGGGCAAAGCCCGCACACAGACAGGTAGCAAAAAGCAAAGCAGTCTCAGCATAAACAGTATTATATAATAACCGAAATGAACCATTAAAAATGTAGCTTTCATTTCATGATGTCTATTTTCATATATTATCAACAAGTCAGACACCTTTGTAAACAGACAATAGCTGTTCAATAGCTCATTTGAACGGCTGCGACTGATTAAATTAAGATCCAATTAAGGATGTGATTGCAATCTCCTTCGCTGTTTCCATATTTTCTATATATTTTTTTAAATCAGGGTAGGCTGTGCTATGTTCGCCCATGGTTAAATAAATGTTTAGGCCTACTAGAAGGATTTAGATGTTTCAATGTTTTATTCGCAAAGACTGCAATATTTATTAGAACGCCGTCATGCACCTGCGCATAAAATGGAAATTCGATCTCTGAGCAATCGATTTCAGCACTGGAAGGGCACTTTCGAGGAGCTCAGGGTCGTGAGGGGGGCTGCCACCATGCTGTAACCTCTGATGAACCTCCGGTAGAAGTTGGCAAAACCCAGGAAGCGTTGAAGAAGTTTGTTTCCCCCTCCATCTGACATAGCCCACGAAGGAGACAGATTGGGCGTGGAACTCTCACTTCTCTGCTTAAATGAAGAGGGAGTTCTCTAATAAGTGCTGCAGGACCGCCGGGACCTGGTGGGCGTGTTCGTCTCTGGACTGGGAGAAGTTCAAGATGTCGTAGACAAACACAAACTTGTTCAGCATGTCTCTCAGCATATCGTTAACCATAGCTTGTAAGATAGCCGGGGCGTTGGTGAGGCCGAAGGGCATCACCAGGTATTCGTAGTGGCCTGAGGGGGTGTTGAAAGGAGTTTTTCATATCCAGTCTTCCGAACCAGATGATAGGCATTGCGTAGGTCGAGCTTGGTGAAGATGGTGGCGCCTTCTAGGAGCTCGAAGGCGGATGCGATGGGAGGAAGAGGGTAACGATTCTTTATTGTAATATTGTTCAACCCTCGATAGTCGATGCAGGGGAAGCGTCTTATCCTTCTTTTCAACAAAGAAAAAAACCCGCTCCTGCCGGGGACAAGGAAGGGCGGATGATGCCCGCCTCCAGAGAATTGTTGATGTATGTGTCCACTGCTTCTCTCTCAGGGGCGGCCAGGGAATACAGGCGGCCCCTAGGCGGAACGGAGCAGGGTTGGAGGTCGATGCCGCAGTCATAAGGTCTATGCGGTGGAAGAGAGGTAGCCTTGGCCTTGCTGAACATCTCCCTGAAGTCAAGGTATTCCGCGGGGACCCCCAACACGTCAGGTGCAAACTGGAAATGGTGGTGACTTCGGTTTGCGGCGGCTTGCTTCAGGCAGACCTTTTGACAGGATGAGCTCCAACCTAGGATCGCCCCATGGGGTCCAGTTGAGGTGGGTTTATGATGACGGAGCCAGGGGAACCCCAGGAGGAGCGGACGGCGAGGAGACTGCAGGATATGGAACTGTACAGCCTTATGGTGGTTGCCAGAAAGGAGCACGCGGATAGGCACCGTCTGGTGGGTGACTGTCTTGAGAAGGCGGCCATCCAAGGCCTTGACGGGAAATTGACCGGGCAGGAGAACTCGACTGACCCCCGGTTGTCGAGCTAGATTGTCGTCGATAATGTTCACATCTGAACCTATCAATGTGGCGAGAGTCCACCCTAAGACCTTGGGTAGGCCTACCTGCTGCGCTGCAAGGAGACATTCATCATCTTAGAACATCGGCGTGTGCATGTTTGTGCATGTATCTGTATCTGCACCAAAACTAAATACATTGCCATTTTCGTATGCAGAGCCCTTAGGGGAGTTGTGGAGGCTGAGGCTGTAAAACATCAGAACTCCGTCAGCAGACCCATTGTAGCGTTTGTCTGAAGTGGCACCCGCATGAGTGATATATATACATTATATATATCCGCATGCTCTCTGGATGCTGGGAGGGGATGCTGCTGACCTGCAGGCAAATGACAGCATCATCTGTCTTTTGTTTTTCATGTATTTCTTTGTTTTTGGTCTGTTGTTATTTATTAGTTGGTTAATTTTTCTATATATCCATCTCATACTCTTTTGCGTGTTTGCAAACACCATCTTTCTCGCACACACACCAGGGATGGAAATGAACACCCGCCACACGCCATTTGCGGGTGGATTTGTATCAGACCTGCAAGGAGGAGTAAAAAAGGTGACAGTGGGGGGGGGGGGGGGGGGGGGGAATCATCGGTCCAAGGACTGATCGGTGTTTAGAAGTATACGACTACTCGAATTCTGAGCCACCCTTGACGGGATTTAGCGTGAAAATTCATTACGGAGGTTGTAGAACACAATACAATGGAACGATTTCTAATGACAGACTTCGATGCAAAATGTAGCCCTTTATTATACAGAAATTTGCTGTTGGTGTATTAGCCTAGGACAACACCCTTACCAGATTATTTATCTAAATAGCCCTATGTTGTTAGAATTTACTAACTTTATGCAAGGTCTACGTTCGTGCAGTACTCGCCGTTGACTCGGTCCTAAAAATACAATATTATTGTAAATTATATCACATCAAAAAAGAGGTAGCTAACGTTAGTTGAATCAAGCAAACACTTGACTTACCTCGAATTTAACACAAGATAGTTCCTTCAAATTAGGGCTGTACGGTATGGACTAAAATGTATATCACGGTATGATTTGAGGCATAGACGGTAACGGTATTACATCACGGTATGTTAATTGTATCTTCTAATTTCGATATATATATACCTCTGAAGGGGTAAAATACTGGAAAGGCAGCAAAACCGCATAATATTTTTAAAAATCTTTTCTGAAGTTACTTCCATCTCTGAAAAACACAAATGTTTAATAGCATGGATTTGTTTCTCCACTTGCTTGCGGACCTTGCCGTATAGTTTTGGCATCTCAATTTGGCGGGTGTGCGGGCATGTAACGCGTACCTGGGATCGAGTGTTTTGACCATCTCTTTAAAGCCCTTTCTATCGACATTTTGAAAGGGAACCATGTCCTTATACAGGTAAACAGTGACGGCGTTTGTCATCTCGTTCAACCACTGGCATTTTGTTGCAAGGACTTGTGTTGGCTCGGTCGTTCGCGAACCGGTTCTCATG